>NC_042967.1:17187559-17412559 GCF_901001165.1 Salmo trutta
ATCGGACAATGTGGTTAGATTAACGAGAGTCTTGTCTTTAAAATGGTGTAAAATAGTTGATTGTTTGAGAAAATGTAATTGTGGTATTTTAGTTGGTTTTGTATTTCGCGCCATGCTGTTGGCTAGGGGTTCTGCGCACTCACTGTTCATATCATCCGGCTAGTCGGGGCACGGTAGAACGCGGCAACCAAACCGTGAAAACTAAGCTATGTAAAGTTATGGCTGAGCAAAGGCTGAGGAAAATGGTGGAGACGTCTCTCCCATGGGTTACCGACCTCCCACTGGTTTTGATGTATATGACAAGTAAAGACCATTGTTCTACTGAACTGTCGCCCCATGAAATACTTACAGGAAGGCCGATGAAGATGTACAACGTGCAGGTGAAGCTAGCCCAGCTCACCTTGACCAGTGTGGACGACCAGATGGTAACGTATATGATAGAACTTAAGAGCTGCCCTGTCCGAGCCAATGGGAGGAGAGCTGAGTAAGATCTGCCCTGGTGACTGGATCGTGGTGAAGGATCTCAGATGAAAGCACTGGCACCAACCTCGGTGGAGGGGACCATACCAAGTGCTGCTGACCACTCCAACTGAGGTCAGGATCGCTGAAAGGGACAACTGGATCCAAGGATCCCACTGCCGGAAGATGGGCAACCTTGAGGACGATCAGATCTGAGGTGATGGCAGCAATTCACACTTTTCATCCTGGGACTTAACTGCTGCTCTGTTCAACAGGACAGATTGGTGTCAGAAGTGGGATGGTAGGATTGAGTGGCAATGAACATTCTGACAATTCACCAGCTCACCCCCATGACCCTCCCCAAACTACTGTGATGAATGTATGTATTTCATCCATAACAAGGTGCCTCAAACCAATGGACAATGACATGGTGTTTGTGGACTGACACCTAAATCTGTCAGGGGTTTTTCCCCTGATGGCAATAAGACTTACTGACTGTAAAACTTGCAAGATGTTTCATTCATCAATTGTTCCCTACACTGTTTATAAGGCCAATGTCTATCCCCCCACACTGTTTATAAGACCAATCACTGAGCGCTATGCAAATACCACAACTCCAGAAATGCGTGACCTGAACTGCAGACAAACGCCTGGCTTTAATTGTTCCTGATACTGTTGGTATTGATGTTATTCCTGAATCTTTCTCTTGGTGTGAGAGATTCCCTGGTTCAGGAATTGGGAGTGTTAGATAGCCACCTCTGTAAAAAGGGTGTAATGGGTCCACATAAATCACATCAAATCAAATTGTATTGTAGACCTTACAGTGAAATGCTTACTTACAAACCCTTAACCAACAATACAGTTTTAAGAACAATAAGTGTTAAGTAAAAAATAGATAAGTAAAAAATAGAGGTAACAAATAATTGAGTATGTCTCTGACCTTGTAATTCTGTGTGAAACGGTCCTATTATAATCTCCTGTTCTTGGGAGTATCATCATGTGTTGCCAACCAGCTGCACCTGCGTCTTTGTATAGATAAAGTCCCGCCCAAGAACAGGAAACTATAAAGATATGTGCTTATCACCCAATGCCTCGGAATTCAGACTGTCTACACTGCACTGCGTAACTGTTCCCTCTGAGCTCAGAAATAAAGAATCTTAATTTGACTTGGACTCCAGCAAATCCTTATTTTATAATATCCACAACAGTCAGCAAGAAAAAGGTGCTGATCGTGGACTACAGGAAATGGAGGCCGACAGCGGGTCGAGAGCTTTACGTTCCTTGCTGTCCTTTTGAAGAAAGCACGACAATGCTTCTTCCCCCTCTGGAGGCTGAAACCATTTTGGCATGGGCTCCCAGATCCTCAATAAGTTCTACAGCGTCTTAACTGCATCACTACTTGGTATGGCACATGCTTGGCATCCGACCGCAAGGCGCTACAGAGGGTGGTGCGTACGGTCCTGTACATCACTGAGGCAGAGCTCCTTGTCATCCATGACCTCTATACCAGGTGGTGTCAGAGGAAGGCCCTAAAAATTGTTAAAACACTCCAGCCACCCAAGTCATAGACTGTTCTCTCTACTACCGCATGGCAAGCCATACCGATGCAGCAAGTCTGGAACCAACAGGACCCCCGAACAGCTTCAACCCCCAAGCCATAAGACTGATAAATACTTCATCCGGGAAGTTATTGGTTAACTATTTAACTATCTGCATTGACCCTTTGTGTACTAACTCTTTTGACTCATTCACTGCTGCTACTGTTAATTATTCATCATCAAGTTGCCTTGTTACTTGACCCTTACACATATTTACACATCTACCTCAGTTACTTCATACCACTGCACATCAACTCAGTACCCCGTGTATATAGCCAAGTTATCGTTTCTCATTGTTGATTTATTGCTTGTGTTATTATTTCTAAATCTTTCTCTCTCCATTGTTGAAAGGGGCCCTTAAGCATGTCACTGTTAGTCTAAACCTGTTGTTTACAAAGTATGTGACAAATAACATTTGATTTGAGTGTTAAGAGGAAATGACAGAACATTATTCTCCTTAGTCTCCTCTACTCTACCTCTGCACCGCTGGCCTGGGAGTAGCTAGGCTGTGATGCAAATCCCCATTCATCATCCTGCCACTGTCATCTTAGAGAGAGAAAGAGAGAGAGAAAGAGAGAGAGAAAGAGAGAGAGCGAGAGCATATGTGTGTCTGTGTGTTGGAAGAGATAAGATGTTTTGTTAGTCCACAATCATGAATACTTATGTGACATAACATGATATGTCTGAGGCTACACATGTGTGTACCAATATTAGTGTGTGTATGAATCAAAATAGGTTCTGTGGACATGGCTATCCCATGTCCCAAGACACATCCTATTGCAGAGGTTCCCAAACTCGGTCCTGGGGCCCCTTCTGGGGGCACGTTTTGGTTTTTGCCTTAGCACTACACAGCTGATTCAAATCATTAAAGCTTGATAATGAGTTGGTTATTTGAATCAGCTGTGTAGTGTAGGGCAGAAACCAAAACGTGCTCCCGGGGGGCCAGGATCCAGTTTGGGAACCTCTGTCCTAGAGTACCAGACACTCCAAGTACCTCTCCTCTCCCTCCTGAGGGGCTCAAACAAAAGCACTCCAGCCCAGAGAGCAAACATCATATTCTCCCAGTGTCCTCCACCAACCACATACCTGTCTAAGTCCAGACATTAAGAGAAAACTCAAGCTGATCCAATCAGAATGAGAGAATCACTCGTGTCATGTGGATTAGGGTAGTGTTAAATTATTCAGAGTCAGACAGAAGAGTGCCAGGTCTGGACCATATCTCTGACTGGTACTCTCCACTGCCAGACAGACAGAGCACACCATGAATTGTCAATGAGACCAGTGTGGGCACGGCACAGCTTGGGTCATTCGCGCACTTTATGGCAATGACTTTTGTGTAAACACACACAGGTACTGTATGTGTGTTTGTGGCCAAGTATGCAAATGTAACTGCACAGGTACACGCATGCAGGCGAGCAAACAGGCAAGTATGCGCTCACACAGACGCAAATATGCACCCACCCACGCCAACCCACCTATGACAGCCAGTATAGTTCTCTATAATAATAAATCACATAACTTAACTAAAACAGTTGTTTAACCTCACTACTTCAGAACAAACAACTTCCACTATCCCTTCTTCTCATCCTCCCATCCTCCCATCTTCCCATCCTCCCATCCTCCCCATCCTCCCATCTTCTCATCCTCCCATCCTCCCCATCCTCCCATCTTCTCATCCTCCCATCTTCCCATCTTCCAATAATCCCATCCTCCCATCTTCCCATCTTCCAATAATCCCATCCTCCCATCATCCCATCCTTCCTTCTTCCCATCCTCCCTTCTTCCATGCTCCCATCATCCCTTCTTCCCATCCATCTTCCAATATTCCCATCTTCCCATTCTCCCATCTTCCCATTCTCCCATCATCCCATGTTCACATCTTCACATTTTCCCATCCTCCCATCTTCAATCTTCTTAAATGTGGAAGAGAATAAGAGATATATCCCTTCTTTACTGGCCCGGGCAGCACCTTTAATCTCCCGAAGAGGTGGTAAACAGAGAGAGTGTGGAAAAGAAGAAGAGGCCACTTCGCCAGTGCAGCTGACCTCATGGTTTGATGAAGATGTCCTATTTTGGGGTAAATTTGACTCAGCCCCCGACGCCGCATTTCAAAATCCCAATAAACACAGAGAGAGATAGGGGAGGGGCGGAGGGAGGGGAGAGGGAAAGAAAGAGAGGGAGAGTTAGAAAGATGCCAAGAAGGAAAAAGGGAAAGAAAAAGAGGGAGAAGAACAGAGGCTGGGCTTCCTTGTAATTTTCCCGTTCAATAACATGACATTGTCCACATAATGTGACACTGAAACAGACAATGAAAACGTGACATTTGATTTGATCAAGTGGAGAACATTGGCGGCTATAAAACCAAAGTGGAGCGAGTGTCTAACTGACATTGAAACTGACCCACGTTGTTTCACTCTGGTTTTAAATGCATGTTAGGCCCCGGCCTCTGGTGGCATTGTTGAGATTGAAGTCTTTTAAAACGACTACTCACTGTTGACCGTTTCATGTCATCTACTGTGCAGTATATGTAACTGCCATGGGGAACAAACCAATGGCAGAACGCTTACATTTCTTCTCCCAAATAAAGACATTTAATGATGTCCACCGTTATTCTCATATCACTACTTGATTAATCGACCAAAGGCTATGGCCCAAAGTCATGTTATGCGGAGTCACCTTGTAAGTTTCTATGTTTAGATCTTCAACCTTTTTGTATGAATGCAAAGAAAGCAGGAAAACAGTTAGCGTACAACAGGAAATAAAACTCGAAACAGATTTTGTCATTGGATAATATTGCCATTTTACAACAATCTTACAAACACATTGCATAAATTCTAAGAAAAAAAATATATATTTATATATATCTTTAAATCAATTATTAAAACATGTGGTTGTGTATTTACATACATGTGAATATGAATAAATAGCTTTTTCTTTTTTAAATCTATGTATCCACTTAATGCTTAGAAAACATATTGTATCCATATTGTTTGTAGTTGTATGTGTATGTGGTCGGATAGTTAAATATCATAACTATGAACTCTCCCCAGTTTCCTTACTTTTGACCAAGACTCAAAAGAGACTGGGACTGGGATTCAAACAAACCACAAGGCTCCTACATCTCACTACATTTTACTTTTAAAAGGTAATTTATGTTTAAGCCGATACTCGCTGCGTTTACCGCAAATACGATCTCTGTGAAAGTCAGTGAAATTACCTTTAATAAAAGTCAAGTGTAGTGCAATCTCTGCGCATTTGGTTTGAATCCTGGCCCCAGTCCCATCTCACAACAAACCCAACTGTTGTTTCCAGACTGGCCAAAAGTTGCTGTTGCTACTGTCAGAGGGCATCCTGATTGGATGGAGGCTGTATGAGGTAATCTTGCTGTGACAGAAGTGGGACATACTCTTGTGAGGGTAAAATTAGTTTAACATCCTAATCAAATAAACATCAGATTGGGTATACCAACCTTATATGATAAGTCTGTATTGTTCAATAGAATTAAAAGCCTACTTTTTATTTTTTTGCAGTCGAATACTTTCCATGGTGACGCTACCCCAGGGTAGTGAAGGGGACATTGCCCTACGTAAGGTGCCATATTTTGGACAGTACGTTAAACGGGTGTCCTGACTCTCTGTGGTCATTAAAGATCCCATGGCACTTATCGTAGAGTAGGGGTGTTAACCCCGTCGTCCTGACTAAATTCCCAATCTGGCCCTCATACCATCATGGCCACCTAATCATCCCCAGCTTCCAATTGGCTCATTCATCCTCCCTCCTCTCCCCTGTAACTATTCCCCACGTCGTTGCTGTGAATGAGAATATGTTCTGTCAACTTACCTGGTAAAATAAGTGATAGTGATTAGTGATTCAGCTCTGATAGACAAAGGAGAAATACTGCACTTTGTTGTAATATTACTTTATGTTACATTAGACCATGATTTCAGAGCAGGGAAATTGGCCACAACCTCAAAATGTAGAACGTACACATGACCATAGCACTTCAAATTAAAAAGTAGAAAGTCAACCCTGGAGCATTCTCAGATTCAGGATGTGTTTATAAAACAATATAGTTTTATTTTCATTTTATTGGTATTGTTATATACATGGCATAATTTTGTGCTTTTTTTTATCAAGAAAACATCAGAGGAAAAAAAAAGAACTGTACTTGAAGTCTGTATAGAGATTTGGACAAGGCTTTAAGCCAAAGACAGTTAGTTTTCCAGTGAGTTAACGATGGTCCACTGAAGGGGATGAGAACGTTGGAGGTGATGTGCTTTACCAACAATAGCAAAGGCACCTGTGTATCGCTTTCTTAGAAAAACAAATCAGTCCACGCAAATCTCTCGGTTCAAGTTCGGCCCGGCGGCGGCGCAACACTCATTCCCCATCTGAGAACGATAGAAAAATAGAAAAAAAAGGAGAAAACAAATTGTCATTTAATATCGTTTTTTGTTCCATCAAAATTTTGGAAGGGGCTTTTTCCCCAAGCATCATTTTTCAAGGGATTCCTGATTTCTCTTCTTTGTTTGGGAGGACTGTGAGAGAGAGATGACGAGGGAGGAGAAAGAGAGCAGGAGAGAGAACGACAGAGAGGGTTAGAGAAAGAAATAACAACTGATGGAAAGGAAGAGGAAAAGTAATACAAAGAAAGAAGGAAGAAGAAAGAGAGAGTGAACACCATAGAGAAAGAAAGAAAATAAATGAAGAATGTCTGTCAAAGAAAGTAAATCTATCAATGGATGGGGAACAGTATGGATGGGGATCAGGGTCTGTTGGGGTCCTGGTATCCTGGACTGGGATGCTAACGAGGGGAAGGCCTTTCTGGTGTTCAGCGGTCCACTGGCCCCCCCTCTCTCAGCTCCACAGACACACGTTGCTGGTCGTCTGGCAGGTGGAGCCCTTCTCAGCCGGGGACAGGTAGAGCTTGCCGCTTGGGCACACGCACAGCTCGTACACAGTCTGTTTGGGGTACGTGGTGCCCGGCGCCCCATGCAGCGGATCTGCCGCTGTCCCGTGAGGAATGTTCCCCAGCCGAATTGTGTTGGAATCTAAAAAGATCTGGAGAGTGAGATAAAAAGAAAGAAGGAGAGAGAAAGAGGGAGAAAAAGACAATAAGATATAAAACAGAAGGAAGGGAATTCAGACAGACAGACAGACAGACAGACAGACAGACAGACAGACAGACAGACAGACAGACAGACAGACAGACAGACAGACAGACAGACAGACAGACAGAGCTCTTTTTCAAAGTGCTCAATAGCTATAGCAAGGTAATTCTGGACACTTAATGGTTCCTCACTCCTGCACTATCTAGCTCTCCATGTCGTGACACTCGTATAATACAGTCTCTCTAAATTGGCCGCCAGAGGACAGAGGGACACTTCCTGTCCAGTTAAACCATAGAAACAGAATGGAATTACCATGGAAATGATCACAATACCAGGCAGCCATTGCGAGAGTACCCATGAGTTTACCAGTCAAATTGTGAGGGTTAGAGGTTCCAAGCCCTTTCTATGGATTCTATTTCTGAGTTCAACACCCTTACGCGACCATGGCCTCTCCATCTGTTGAGAGGAAAAACCTTTGCAGAAGCACCAGCAGCAGTCAGTCAGTAGCATCTCCTCTCCCCGAGTAATGAGCACCACACACTCCGTTAGAAGAGCCTTCACTAGGAGTGTGTATCGTTTATGAAGTGTCATACACACCGCTAACGACGCAATGGAGGGGCAAGAGTGAGAAGGAGCGAGAGAAATATAAAGAGAGAGAGAGAGAGAGAGGGAGAGATGGAGAGAGAGAGAGAGAGAGGGGGGGAAGAGAGAGGGATAGAGAGATTTGTATTTCAAAAGCTGAGTGCTCCTGGTATTGCGATTGAAACAGGCAACGATCAACTTAGAACTCATTAGATCCCCTTTATTTATTGACGGATATTTATTCATTTCTCCATTTATTTCTTTATTTATATATGTATTTATCTAAGTATAAAGTAACAAGAGCACTCCTTGACAGCCTTAAGTAGCTCGCTACCAGGTAATCTTTCCCGGCATTTACCCACCATCATTCATGTACCCCATTTTCATGATGAAGGAGAAAAGAGAAATATACTAAATGGAGAGAGTGACATTGCAGAGAGAGAGAGAAATAAAGAGAGAGAGAGAGAGAGAAAGTGTAGGAACCAGGAAAGAGAGCGCGGGTAGTTCGATATAAGCCGGCGGTGGCGAACCAATTAGTGTAAGTAATGGCGTCTCCGCGAGCTGACAGGGCAGCTCCCTCCCTCCCTCCCTCCCTGACTCCCTCCCTGACTCCCTCCCTCCTCCTCTCCCCTGCATGATGATGGATCAGAGACAACAGCTGCCGCCATGTTTATCATCTTTCCTTTGATTACCTGGAGCACCACTAATAGTGCATAGTCCACAGGTCTGGCCTGGTCTGCCATGGCCGTTAGCTAACTCCACAGGTCTGGCCTGGTCTGCAATGGCCGTTAGCTAACTCCACAGGTCTGGCCTGGTCTGCCATGGCCGTTAGCTAACTCCACAGGTCTGGCCTGGTCTGCCATGGCCGTTAGCTAACTCCACAGGTCTGGCCTGGTCTGCCATGGCCGTTAGCTAACTCCACAGGTCTGGCCTGGTCTGCCATGGCCGCTAGCCAACTTCACAGGATTTATGCTAACATGTTAGGCACAGCGTTACAGGGGTCTGGCAGGTAGCAGCATCCTACAGACAAGATGCTAAATAGCTGATAATGTACCTTAGGGGCGTGTTTCTGAAACCAGTCCTCCAGTCCTTCGACACTGGCACGTCCGATTCAACTAGTCCCGTCAACTGATAATCAAGCCCTTCATTAGCTGAATCAGGTGTGCCAATGTTGAAATACATCCAATGTGTGAAATGGCGGGTGGTCCCTGAGGGTTGCGTTGAAAAACACCAGACCAGACCACAAAACAACATGGAATAGGGCCCTGTGTTTTGCGCAATCATGTGACACTGCAAGACTTTATCCTGCATTTTAAGCCTTATCCAGAAATGAGAATTTGACCAAAAATGAAAGCGTTGGTACTGGATCATATGACAGAAAAAGAAAAAGGGGACAGTTTGATGAAAAGGCTTTAAATAAATGTTTCAATCCAGGCACATCACATGCCTGTGCATTACACAAGGCCCTAGGTTGAGCAGTGGTGAGCTACCGTAGTGTAACATTGGTAAACACTTTCTACAACTGTTGTGTACATTTCAAACTATAGTTCCCCACCCCTCTCATTGGCACCACCCGCTGTCGCACATATTTGTTTTAACCCTGCACTAACACGCTATTCATAACCAGTCAACTAATGGCCAAGTCCATGATAATCAAATCAAATTTTATTTGTCACACGCACTGAATACAACAGGTGTAGACCTTACAGTGAAATGCTTAACCAACATAAGTGTTAAGTTAAAAATAATAATAAATAATTCAAGTGCAGCAGTAAAATAACAGTAGCGAGGCTATACACAGGGGGTACAGGTACAGAGTCAATGTGCGGGGGTACAGATTATTCGAGGTAATTGAGATAATATGTACATGTAGGTAGAGTTAAAGTGACTATTCATAGATAATAAACAGAGAGTAGCAGCAGCATAAAAGGGGGGGGGGCAATGCAAATATACTCTGGGTAGCCATTTGATTAGCTGTTCAGGAGGCTTTTGGCTTGGGGATAGAAGCTATTAGGAAGCCTTTTGGACCTAGACTTGGTGCTCCGGTACCGCTTGATGTGCAGTAGCTAAGAGAACAGTCTGACTAGGGTGGCTGGAGTACTTGACCATTTTTAGGGCCTTCCTGGTATAGAGGTCCTGGATGACAGGAAGCTTGGCCCCAGTGATGTACTGGGCCGTACGCTCTACCCTCTGTGGTGCCTTGCAGTCGGAGGCCGAGCAGTTGCCATATCAGGTAGTGATGCAACAGGTCAGGATGCTCTCGATGGGGAATAGTATTTGTCGTAATATAGGTTTTACCTCAGGTCTGATTATGGCTATGTACGTCTCACAGAACTTCATATAATAATAATAACAAAATATGTTTATGGATTTCATAAAGGCCAATAAAAGATGGCACCGATAGAGACGGCAGCTTCGCTTCAAGCCCTTAGGAAACTACATTCCTAAAGAAAATACTGTACTTTACTCCATACATTTTCTTTGACACCTAAAAGTACTAGTTACATTTTGAATGCTTAGCAGAACAGGAAAAATGTCAAACTCACGCACTTGTGAAGAGAACATCCCTGGTTATCTACTGTCTCTGATCTGGAGGACTCACTAAACGCAAATGTTTTGTTTGTAAATTATGTCTGAGTGTTGGAGTGTGCCCCTGGCTATCTGTAAATAAAAAAATAAAAAATGGTGCCATCTGGTTTGCTTAATATAAGGAATTTGAAATGATTTATACTTTTAATTTAGATACTTAAGTATATTTTAGCAATTACATTTACTTTTGCTACTTAAGTATATTTAAAACCAAAAAGTTTTAGACTTTTACTCAAGTAGTATTTTACTGGGTGACTTTCCCTTTTACTTGAGTCATTTTCTATTAACATATCTTTACTTTGACTCAAATTGGTGACTTTTTCCACCACTGCAATTGAGTGCAGGAAATGCAGAAATGATAAAAGTTGAATTGAACAGTATAAACAATCAGAATGGAGAAATAGTCAATGAAATCACTTAGAATGTATGTGTTGCCGCCCTAGGATCACTCACTACTCAAAACAAACGTAAAACTTAAATTATTCAAAAACTAAAAATACCGTCAAATACCGTCATACCATCCAATTTTTTTATAATATTTTGCCCATATCACCCAGCCCTAGTCAAGGATGATATCACCTCCACCCTAGCTGTTATTCTAGACCCACTCCAATTTGCTTACAATAGGTCCACAGACGATGCAATCGCCATTACACTGCGCACTGCCCTATCCCATCATTACACTGCGCACTGCCCTGCGCACTGCCCTATCCCATCTGAACTAGAGGAATACCTATTTAAGAATGGTGTTCATTGACTACAGCTCAGCATTTAACACCATAGTACCCTCCAAACTCAACATTAAGCTTGAGACCCTGGGTCTCGACCCCGCCCTATGCAGCTGGGTCCTGGACTTCCTGACGGGTCGCCCCCAGGTGGTGAAGGTAGGAAACAACATCTCCACTCCGGTGATCCTCAACACTGGGGCCCCACAAGGGTGCGTTCTCTGCCCCCTCCTGTACTCCCTGTTCACCCACGACCGCGTGGCTATGCACGCCTCCAACTCAATCATCAAGTTTGCAGATTACACTACAGTAGTAGGCTTGATTACCAACAATGACGAGACGGCCTACAGGGAGGAGGTGAGGGCTCTTGGAGTGTGGTGTCAGGAAAATAACCTCTCACTCAATGTCAGCAAAACAAAGGAGATGATTGTGGACTTCAGGAAACAGCAGAAGGAGCACCCCCCATCCACATCGATGGGACAGCAGTGGAGAAGATGGAAAGTTTTAAGTTCCTCAGTGTACATATCACCGGCAAACTGAAATGGTCCACGCACAAAGACAGTGTGGTGAAGAAGGCGCAGCAGTGGCTTGTCACCGAAAAAACTCACAAACTTTTACAGATGCACAATTGATAGCATCCTGTCAGGCTGTATCACAGCCTTGTACAGCAACTGCACCGCCCTCAAACGCAAGGCTCTCCCGAGGGTGGTGCAACGCTCATTCCTTCGACGATAAACGCGAATCCGACAATCACCCCCGGTGAGACAAAGCCGCGACTCATCAGTGAAGAGCACTTTTTGCCAGTCCTGTCTGGTCCAGCGACGGTGGGTTTGTGCCCATAGGCAACATTGTTGCCGGTGATGTCTGGTGAGGACCTCAGTCCAGCCTCTCTCAGCCTATTGCGGACAGTCTGAGCACTGATGGAGGGATTGTGCATTCCTGGTGAAATTCGGGCAGTTGTTGTTGCCATCCTGTACCTGTCCTGCATGTGTGATGTTCGGATGTACCGATCCTGTGCAGGTGTTGTTACACGTGGTCTGCCACTGCTAGGAAGATCAGCTGTCCGTCCTGTCTCCCTGTAGCGCTGTTTTAGGCGTCTCACAGTACGGACATTGTAATTTATTGCTCTGGCCACATCTGCAGTCCTCATGCCTCATTGCAGCATGCCTAAGGCACATTCACGCAGATGAGCAGGGACCCTGGGCATTTTTCTTTTGGTGTTTTTCAGAGTCAGTAGAAAGGCCTCTTTTGTGTCCTAAGTTTTCATAACTGTGGCCTTAATTGCTTACCGTCTGTAAGCTGTTAGTGTCTTAACAACCTGTCCACAGGTGCATGTTCATTCATTGTTTATGGTTCATTGAACAAGCATGGGAAACAGTGTTTAAACCCTTTACAATGAAGATCTGTGAAGTTATTTGGAGTTTTAAGAATTATCTTTGAAAGACAGGGTCCTGAAAAAGGGAATTTTCTTTTTTTGCTGAGTTTAGATTGTGTATATTAGATTTCGTTGTGGAATTTGTTAGATATTAGGTTTTGTTAGATACTGCTGCACTGTCGGATCTAGAAGCATAAGCATTTCACTACACTCGCAATAACATCTGCTAACCATGTGTATGTGACCAATAAAATTTGATTTGATATATATAGCGTTTGTGTATTAGATATTACACTCCAGGGAGATTTGATTTTAGCATATTGTTCCATGATAGGGGAAATTACTCTCTCTGCCCTTTCTACCTATGGGAGGAAAGATTACTGGTACCGGGGGGTTTCTAAACCAATCGGATTCCCCAGGACCTCCTCTTCATAGCAACAACGACCCACAATGGAACAACAAAACTCAAATAACACCTAATATTGCACTGTCATCATACCATAACCCCAAAAAGGAGAGATAGAAAGCTGAGAAAGAAGGGAACGGAGGAAGAGAGGAGCAGAAATAATTTGGGCCAGCTTATAAAAGGATTAGAGTTGACACACATCCCAAATGAAAGTGTCTGTAAGTATTAGTCCTTGTCACAGCAGCAGCCGTAGCTAGCGCAGTGCTAGCAGCCCCTCCACATTATGTTTATGGGGCAGATGCTAGCTTCCTTAGCCTATTCCCCCCTCCTTCCTACCCTGAACGAGTAGGGACGGGCAATTATAGGCGGTCAAAACATTTTTCATGGATGATTTCTCCCGACACAGCTGGAGAAGAGAGAGAGAGGGAAGAGGAGGGAGGAGAAGAGAGGAGGAGGAAGGTATCCTGAACCAAAACCCTTTTAGTGTCTCAGCATGTCGGCAGGGGGGATGGGAGGAAGGGGGAGTTGAAGGACGAAAGTTGTGCCTTTGCGGAGGTGATGCCTAGGAGTGCACAAGCATGCAGGCACACAGACACACACAGGCACACACACACATCAAGGAGGTGGTACAAATGACTAGGACCATCTGAGTGCATTACACAGTCCATTACCCTCCCAGAATGAGCCTACATAAGAATGTCACATGACAATGGAGGAAATGGGAAGAAGTGGATGGAGAGGAGCTAGTGTTTCCATTGACTCAGACAATGTCCCATTAATCACACGGATACTAATGTGGACCAGCACCACTGGAAAGACCTGTCTCTCTGACTAGTGTGAAGCAAATGGCACCCTATTCCCCATATGGCTCTAATAGTGCACTATATAGGGAATAGAGTACAATTTGGGACATACAGATACTGTGAGTGCAAATAGTAAAAACAATTGGGCCAGGAGTTTTTCCTCTCCAGATGATTCTGGTCCCTAGTTGTAGCTGAATGATATGATATAACTCCAGGCCATAACTAGGGCCAGGAGTTTTTCCTCTCCAGATGATTCTGGTCCCTAGTTGTAGCTGAATGATATGATATAACTCCAGGCCATAACTAGGGCCAGGAGTTTTCCTCTCCAGATGATTCTGGTCCCTAGGTGTAGCTGAATGATATGATATAACTCCAGGCCATAACTAGGGCCAGGAGTTTTCCTCTCCAGATGATTCTGGTCCCTAGTTGTAGCTGAATGATAGGATATAACTCCAGGCCATAACTAGGGTCAGGAGTTTTCCTCTCCAGATGATTCTGGTCCCTAGGTGTAGCTGAATGATATGATATAACTCCAGGCCATAACTAGGGCCAGGAGTTTTCCTCTCCAGATGATTCTGGTCCCTAGTTGTAGCTGAATGATAGGATATAACTCCAGGCCATAACTAGGGCCAGGAGTTTTCCTCTCCAGATGATTCTGGTCCCTAGTTGTAGCTGAATGATATGATATAACTCCAGGCCATAACTAGGGCCAGGAGTTTTCCTCTCCAGATGATTCTGGACCCTAGTAGCATCAACACATTCCACAACCACACTATCAACACATTCATTATCAACACAACATCACACACACACACCATCAACACACCATAACATCACACACCATCAACACATACCACAACCACACTATCAACACATACCACAACATCACACACACACACACCATCAACACACCACAACATCACACACCATCAACACATACCACAACCACACTATCAACACATACCACAACATCACACACACACACTCACACCATCAACACACCACAACATCACACACCATCAACACATACCACAACCACACTATCAACACATACCACAACATCACACACACCATCAACACACCACAACATCACACACACCAAAAACACATGCCACAATGTCACACACCATCAACACACCACAACATCACACACCATCAACACATACCACACCATCACCTCATATCACACACACACACACACACACACACACACACACACACACACACACACACACACACACACACACACAATCATCACATACCACAATGTCACATACTGTACACACACACACATCATGAACACATGCCACAACATCACACACACACACACACACACACACACACACACACACACACACACACACACACACACACACACCATCAACACACCACAACATCACACACAACAAATTCCCCAACGTCACACACACCAAACACATACCACAACATCACACACCACAACATTACACACACACACTAAATCAACTCATATCACAACGTCTATCACACACACAAAATTGACACTTACCACAACATCACACACACCATTAACACATACCACGTCTCACACACACACACACACACACACACACACACACACACACACACACACACACACACACACACACACACACACACACACACACACACACACACACACACACACAACAACACCCTCAGTCAACAAAAACACAAAGACGCCCTTTTGAGATTGAATCGGTGCAAAATTAAAACAGAGCAACTTCATGAATTATAAATGGTATTAAAAAAGTGCAGGGATATAATTGATGATTCATTCCAATGCCCCAAAGCCAATCGAGCAGTAGGCTAATGAAGAGAGGGGGGATTTAATCGAACCAGAAAGAAATCTCCTCCTTTAAATTGTGTTAAGGTTATTTTATGCTGATAAGATGCATGCTGCAATCACAGCACCTGGGGGCCTGTTGGGGAGAGCTCTGACGAACCCTCTTGTGAGTTTAATGTTCCTTTCCCTCTCCGCGACACCAATGATGTCCTCATCTCAAGAGTCTCAAGAGCCATCTCTGTTTATCCTCAAAACTTGTTTTTGCCTAATTTAGCCCTGAAAGTTAAGTAAAATAGGGTGAAGGCGAACTTTTATATGAGGGAAAGGGGACAGGTTGGTGTGTGTGTCTGCGTGTGTGTGTGTGAGCGAGCGAGAAACAGCAAGAGAGAGCAAGAGACAGAGAGCAAGAGAGAGAGACAGCAAGAGAGAGAAAGAGAGAGAGAGATCACAGAAGTTATATCAAATCAATTTAGAGTGGAAGAGTAAGTGAATCGAAACTTCAGATATGTGTGGGCTAAACTAAATTTTTCATGAAAAAAAATACAGAAATTCCCACTTGACATTCATCTCAAGTTAGGATTCACTCAGCCTACATACAACTGGGGCAAAACTACTATACACTGAGTGCACAAAACATTAGGAACACCTGCTCTTTCCATAACATGGACTGACCAGGGGAATCTAGGTGAAAGCTATGATCCCTTATTGATGTCACTTGTTAAATCCACTTCATCAGTGTACATGAAGGGGAGGAGACGGCTTAAGGAAGGATTTTAAAGCCTTGAGACAACTGAGATTGTGTGCCATTCAGAGGGTGAATGAGCAAGACAAAAGATTTAAGTACCTTTGAACGGGGTATGGCAGTAGGTGCCAGGCGCACCGGTTTGAGTGTGTCAAGAACTGCAATGCTGCTGGGTTTTTCACCCTCAACAGTTTGCATTGGAGTCAACATGGGCCAGCATCCCTGTGGAACCATTTTGACACCTTGTAGTCCATGACCCAACACATTGAGGCTGTTCTGAGGGCAAAATATTTCAATTCAATATTAGGAAGGTGTTTTCCACTCAGTGTATATAGTATTTGCAGCAGCTACAGAACCACAGAAACACAATATAGGATCTAATGCTCTAGAATAACATTGATGCCAAAGGGAATCATGACTGTACTGGACTGATTGTTCCTCAACTACTGTGGATACTAGAGATTGTTCTAGAAATGGCTGCCTAGTGGCTACAGAAGCTACTACCAGACAGACATGTGACATCACCCCAGCAAGGGGTTGGGACGAGGGTGTCACAGATCCATGGCTCTGACCCAATATCCACATACGCTTACCGTTCAGGAGGAAGCTATGGTTGTGTCTGAAATGGCATAATATGTACTATATAGTGCAGTGCACTACTATTTACCAGGGCCCATATGGCTAAAGTAGTGCATTATATAGGGCATAGGGATCCACTTCAGACACAGTCTGTGTATTGGACATGTGGTATAATAGCATGGAAATTGGAACGTAGCCATACTGTCACCATAGTGACAGACCCTAGTACTGTACTGACCACCATAATAAACCTGATACCTAGTCCAGCTGTAGTGACAGACCCTAGTACTGTACTGACCATCATAATAAACCTGAGACCTAGTCCAGCTGTAGTGATAGACCCTAATACTGTACTGACCACCATAATAAACCTGAGACCTAGTCCAGCTGTAGTGACAGACCCTAGTACTGTACTGACCACCATGATAAACCTGAGACCTAGTCCAGCTGTAGTGACAGACCCTAGTACTGTACTGACCACCATAATAAACCTGAGACCTAGTCCAGCTGTAGGTAGACCCTAGTACTGTACTGACCACCATAATAAACCTGAGACCTAGTCCAGCTGTAGTGACAGACCCTAGTACTGTACTGACCACCATAATAAACCTGAGACCTAGTCCAGCTTTAGTGACAGACCCTAGTACTGTACTGACCACCATAATAAACCTGATACCTAGTCCAGCTGTAGTGACAGACCCTAGTACTGTACTGACCACCATAATAAACCTGAGACCTAGTCCAGCTGTAGTGACAGACCCTAGTACTGTACTGACCACCATAATAAACCTGAGACCTAGTCCAACTGTAGTGACAGACCCTAGTACTGTACTGACCACCATGATAAACCTGAGACCTAGTCCAGCTGTAGTGACAGACCCTAGTACTGTACTGACCACCATAATAAACCTGAGACCTAGTCCAGCTGTAGGTAGACCCTAGTACTGTACTGACCACCATAATAAACCTGAGACCTAGTCCAGCTGTAGTGACAGACCCTAGTACTGTACTGACCACCATAATAAACCTGAGACCTAGTCCAGCTGTAGTGACAGACCCTAGTACTGTACTGACCACCATAATAAACCTGAGACCTAGTCCAGCTGTAGTGACAGACCCTAGTACTGTACTGACCACCATAATAAACCTGAGACCTAGTCCAGCTTTAGTGACAGACCCTAGTACTGTACTGACCACCATAATAAACCTGATACCTAGTCCAGCTGTAGTGACAGACCCTAGTACTGTACTGACCACCATAATAAACCTGAGACCTAGTCCAGCTGTAGTGACAGACCCTAGTACTGTACTGACCACCATAATAAACCTGAGACCTAGTCCAACTGTAGTGACAGACCCTAGTACTGTACTGACCACCATGATAAACCTGAGACCTAGTCCAGCTGTAGTGACAGACCCTAGTACTGTACTGACCACCATAATAAACCTGAGACCTAGTCCAGCTGTAGGTAGACCCTAGTACTGTACTGACCACCATAATAAACCTGAGACCTAGTCCAGCTGTAGTGACAGACCCTAGTACTGTACTGACCACCATAATAAACCTGAGACCTAGTCCAGCTGTAGTGACAGACCCTAGTACTGTACTGACCACCATAATAAACCTGAGACCTAGTCCAGCTTTAGTGACAGACCCTAGTACTGTACTGACCACCATAATAAACCTGAGACCTAGTCCAGCTGTAGTGACAGACCCTAGTACTGTACTGACCACCATAATAAACCTGAGACCTAGTCCAGCTGTAGTGACAGACCCTAGTACTGTACTGACCACCATAATAAACCTGAGACCTAGTCCAGCTGTAGTGACAGACCCTAGTACTGTACTGACCACCATAATAAACCTGATACCTAGTCCAGCTGTAGTGACAGACCCTAGTACTGTACTGACCACCATAATAAACCTGATACCTAGTCCAGCTGTAGTGACAGACCCTAGTACTGTACTGACCATCATAATAAACCTGAGACCTAGTCCAACTGTAGTGACAGACCCTAGTACTGTACTGACCACCATAATAAACCTGAGACCTAGTCCAGCTGTAGTGACAGACCCTAGTACTGTACTGACCACCATAATAAACCTGAGACCTAGTCCAGCTGTAGTGACAGACCCTAGTACTGTACTGACCACCATAATAAACCTGAGACCTAGTCCAGCTGTAGTGACAGACCCTAGTACTGTACTGACCACCATAATAAACCTGATACCTAGTCCAGCTGTAGTGACAGACCCTAGTACTGTACTGACCACCATAATAAACCTGAGACCTAGTCCAGCTGTAGTGACAGACCCTAGTACTGTACTGACCACCATAATAAACCTGAGACCTAGTCCAGCTGTAGTGACAGACCCTAGTACTGTACTGACCACCATAATAAACCTGATACCTAGTCCAGCTGTAGTGACAGACCCTAGTACTGTACTGACCACCATAATAAACCTGAGACCTAGTCCAGCTGTAGTGACAGACCCTAGTACTGTACTGACCACCATAATAAACCTGATACCTAGTCCAGCTGTAGTGACAGACCCTAGTACTGTACTGACCACCATAACAAACCTGAGACCTAGTCCAGCTGTAGTGACAGACCCTAGTACTGTACTGACCACCATAACAAACCTGAGACCTAGTCCAGTGTAATGAAAGCATGATGCACACAGACAGAGGGGACAAAGACACAACAATGGAAATATGTCCTATAAGTCTTTTAGAAGTGTGTGTGTGTGTGTGTGTGTGTGTGTGTGTGTGTGTGTTTGTTTGTGTGTGTGTGTGTGTGTGTGTATATGTATATATATGTGTGTGTGTGTGTGTGTGTGTGTGTGTGTGTGTGTGTGTGTGTGTGTGTGTGTGTGTGTGTGTGTGTGTGTGTGTGTGTGTGTGTGTCTAGTCTGCTGCCTCAGCGTGACACTAAGACAATGTCAGACAGAACGCAGACCTCGCCACCGTCATGGTTACCACCGTCATGGTTACCATCGTCATTGCCAAACATTGGACATCTGTGATTTATCTGTTATGAACTGATGTTTGACATACAGTGCATTCAGAAATTATTCACACCCCTTGGCTTTTTCCAATGTTGTGTTACAGCCTGAATTCAAATGTATTTTTAAAATTTAGTTTGTCACTGGCCTAAACACAATACCCCATAATGTCAAGGTGGAATTATGTTTTTATAAATTCTTTCAAATTCATTAAGAATCATAAGCTGAAATGTCTTGAGTCTATAAATATTTAACCTCTTTGTTATGCCAAGCCTACATTTGTTCAGGAGTAATAATGTGCTGAACAAGACACATAATAAGTTGCACAGACTGTGCAATAATAGAGTTTAACATGATTTTGGATTGACTACCTTATCTCTGTACCCCACACATACAATTACTGTATCTGTAAGGTCCTTCAGTCCAGCAGTGAATTTCAAACACAGATTCAACCACAAAGACCAGGGAGGTGTTCCAATGCCTCGCAAAGAAGGGTACGTAATAGTAGATGGGTCAAAAAAAACTAAAAAATAGCATTGAATATCCCTTTGAGCATGGTGAAGTTATTTATTACACTTTGGATGGTGTATCAATACACCCAGTCACTACCAAGATACAGGCGTCCTTACTAACTCAGTTGCCGGAGTGGAAGGAAACCACTCAGGGTCTTCATCATGAGGCCATTGGTGACTTTAAAACAGTTACAGATTTTAATGGCTGTGATAGGAGGAAACTGAGGAAGGATCAACAACATTGTAGTTACCCCACAATACTAACCTAAATGACAGAGTGAAATGAAGGAAGCCTGTACAGAAAAAAAATATTCCAAAACATGCATCCTGTTTGCAACAAGCCACTAAAGGAAAACTGCAAAGAAATGTGGCAAAGAAATTAACTTTAACTTTTTGTCCTGAATACAAAGCTTTATGTTTGGGGCAAATCCAACACAACCCATCACTGAGTACCACTCTTCATATTTTCAAGCATGGTGGTGGCTACATCATGTTATGGATATGCTTGTCATCTGCAAGAACTAGGGAGTTTTTTAGGATGAAAAATGGAATAGAGCTAAACACAGGCAAAATCCTAAAGGAAAACCTGGTTGAGTATGCTTTCCAACAGACACTGGGTGTAACGTTCGTCGTTTGTAGTTGAAGAAGTGGACCAAAGCGCAGCGTGGTATGTGCTCATGATTATTTATTTTCAAGAAACACTCAAACAAAATAACAAAATGGAAAAACAAAAACGCACAGTTCCATCAGGCACATACGCTAAACAGAAAATAACCTCCCACAAAACTCATGTAGAAAACAGGCTGCCTAAGTATGATTCCCAATCAGAGACAACAATAGACAGCTGCCTCTGATTGGCAACCACACTCGCTCAAAAACAAAGAAATAGAAAACATAGATATTCCCACCCGAGTCACACCCTGACCTAACCAATCATAGAGAATAAATAAGATCTCTAAGGTCAGTGCGTGACACTGGGAGACAAATTCACCTTTCAGCAGGAAAATAACTTAAAACCTCTTAGGGATAGGGGGCAGTATTTTCACGTCCAGATGAAAAGCGTGCCCAAAGTAAACTGCCTGTTACTCAGGCCCAGAAGCTAGGATATGCATATCATTTGGATAGAAAACACTCTAAAGGTTCTAAAACTGTTAAAATAATGTATGTGAGTATAACAGAACTGATGTGGAGGACAAACCATCCAGGGAAAAAGGAAATTGAGGTCACTGTGTTGTCCTTTGGTTTCTATGGGAAGCTCTATTTAATAGGAACCTAGTTGCAGTTCCTATGGCTTCTACTAGATGTCAACAGTCTTTAGAAATTGGTTGATGTTTTTCCCTTGAGAAATGAGGAAGTAGGGCTGTTCATTGTGAGTGTCAAGCCAAGTGGACTCTTCTGTTTGGTGCGCGTGAACTGGAACGCGCTTCACGTTGTATTTATCCGGTTTTGAATACAGTATATTCCGTCTTAAATTTTATCGATTATTTACGTTTTAGGATAGCTAAGGTTGGATTAGGAACGTTGTTTGAAATGTTTGGACCAAGTTTACATGTAACTTATTAGATAATGTAAGCATGTTGGGCGAGTTGGAACCGGTGTATTTCTGAATGAAACGTGCCAAATAAATTGACATTTTTGGGACATAAAGAAAGACATTATCGAACAAAAGGACCATTTGTGATGTTTCTGGGACATTTTGGAGTGCCAACAGAAGAAGATCTTCAAAGGTAAGGCATTATTTATATTGCTATTTCTGACTTTTGTCACGTACCTGCCTGGTTGAATCTGATTTTCATGTGATTGTATGCGGGGCGCTGTCCTCAGATAATCGCATGGTCTGCTTTCGCCGTAAAGCGTTTTGAAATCTGACACAGCGGCTGGATTAACAAGAAGTTAACCTTTATTTTGATGTTTAACACTTGTATGTTTTATGAATTTTTATTATGAGTATTTCTGTTTTTGAATTTGGCACGCTGCAATTTCTCTGGATGTTGTCAAATGAATCCCGTTAACGGGATTAGAGCGGGAAGGGATCACTAAGGAGTTAAAACACAAAGCCAAATACACAGTCGAGTTACTTACCAAGATGATATAAAATGTTCGTGAGTGGCCTAGTTACAATTTTGACTTAAATGATCTTGAAAATCTATGGCAAGACCTGAAAATGGTTGTCTAGCAATCATCAACCACCAACTTGACAGAGCTTGAAGAATAAAAAAATAATAATGTGCAAATATTGTACAATCCAGGTGTGCAAAGCTCTTAGAGACTTACCCAGAAAGACTCACAGCTGTACACATCCAAAATAAATATAACATGTATTGACTTAAGGGTGTTAATACTTATGTAAATGAGATATTTCTGTATTTCATTTTCATTACATTTGCAAAAAAACATTTAAATACATGTTTTCACTTTGTCCTTATGGGGTAGTGTGAGTAAATGGGTGAGAGAAAAAAATAGATTTAATCCATTTTGAATTCAGGCTGTAACAACAAAATATGACTTGTTTCAGGAAACTTGGCGTAGCTCGTGCGTCACTACTACACAGGAGCGCCATTTGAAAGTAAATGCATTTTTTGGCAGAAATGCCTTCTTGAACATGTGAACTTATATGTGCCTTAATAACAAACGTGTATACCATCTGCGAATACAAATACAATTGTTAAATTACGAGCCAAGTTGGTTTAGCCATGGAAAAAGTTAGAAACCTTCCCGCTAGGCATGATTGGCTGAGATAATGAGTGGGCTGGATATGCCGAGAGATGAGTATGGATTGGTCTGCCATATAGCACACGTCTGTCTATAATGTCAGCTGGTCAGTATGTGTTGGTAATCCTTTCTAACGCTGCTTTTTTGAAAGATATCACGTAGTAGAACAGCATAAGTGTTGTTCTCCACTTTCTGGAGGACAGAGTTTTGAAATCAGTGGAATTAGAGGCTGTTGTATAAAACACCTGTCTCTGGATTACATCTTCTAAGGGAAACCATGGCATTCGTGACAGAGGCAGAAGCATCCGGCTAGCTAGCTACATTTTCAGATATTAACGGTAACTAGCGCACTTTTGTACATTGCGCTATTCTGTACAATTTACCTTATTTTAGAGCACAAAAAAAATGTAATACTTCCAGGTCAACTGTAATATGAATACCATTCCCCTTTCCAGCAAAATCAACGACGAGACCTTTATGCTGCCTGTCTCTGCATGATTGAAGAAAGCAATGAGCTCCAACAGGTCTTTTTAAAAATGGCGGGTGGGGAAACGAAACCTACTGCATGATAGTGAAAGATATGTCGTTTGGGGAAACAGCTTTTTCACCTGATCTGTCCAACTTATTACATCTAAAATGTAAATAAAACACTATAAAGAGTTTATATAATGTGTCATTATATACCTATTTAAAGGTTTGTGTCAAATTTGAGTCAGGTTTTTAGGGCGGCGCTAAAGTTATCTTCATAAGTAAACAGCGGCAGTCTTGGCTTTTGAGAGCCATGATGACTCGCAGTGATGACGCAAAAAATGAATGCATTCAGTTGTACAACTGACTAGGTATCCCCCTCACCCTGTCCCTTTCTTGTTAGTGTTAATGTTTTCAATATGCGAGAGAAGGGCTACCCCTGGTGGAAAGAGGCTGTACGGCACAAAATGAGTTGCAAATGCATGCCTTCCATTACGTAGAGACACGTCACGATGTAACGTACCGCGTCAGAGGGGTCAGTTTTTATAGTATTTATAGTATATAATAGTATTAGTCCATTATCATGTCAATCAATGCTGAATCAAAACTTAGTTCACACCCTGGATTTTGTTGCCAACACAGTCGCTACAGTCCCATTAGTTTTCATTGAAGCCTCGTTTCAATGCTGTGGTTGCGCAAATTTGTACAGAATGGAGTTAGTCACCGTTAGACGTTTCAAATTTTGTCAGAAAGTCGCTTTCATTTCAAGTTAAAGTGTACTGTTCGCTAGCTAGCTAACGCTTTTATTTGTATCTCAGAGCCATTTGCATTGCTAGTTATACCCTAATGTTAGCTAGCTAACAGTGAACCTGGCTGGTAGTAACATTATCAGTTGGGATTATGGTTCGTTGTTTAGCTAGCTAGCTGACATGTCTAAACAAAAGACTACACTTAGCAAGTAACTATTTCAATAGAATGTTTATGATGTCACTGTGACAACTGTCGATAGTCTATGTCTATGTACTCCGATTTCAGAGGACTCTACTCTGAGTGTGCCAGAGCGCAGAATAACAGCCGAATTTACGAACGCTCAACACCTGTTGAATATGGCCGGTGTTAGTAAACATTGGCAAAAAAGCGTAATTAAATTGTTGCCAGCAGCACAGTTGCAGTCACCAACGCTCTGGATAACATAAAAACAACCTAACCAGCTCTGCTAGGGTGAGTAAAATGAGTGAGCCGTTCTCTCATTTGTGTCAGGAAGTAGCTAGCAAGTTAGCCAACATTAGCCAGTTAGCTTGGGTGCATGGCTGCTGTTGTTAGGTCAGAACACTCAGATCTACCCTACTCCTCGGCCAGAGCGTCCAGTGTGCACTCTGAACGCTCCGAGAGCGAAACGCTCTGAATTTACAAATGAGTTTATAAATGCCCAGAGCACGCTCTGGCACTCCAGATTACATTTACAAACACACCTGTTGTATAAACCAGCCTTTAGTCTTGAAATGTTTGGTTGTTTAGTACATAGCCTCACGTGAATCCTTAAAGAGATGGGTGGGGCTAAAGCTTAAGAGGGTGTGTTGAGTGTAGACAAAGAAGAGCTCTCCAGAAGGTAACAAAACATTCCAGAACCATTTTGTCAAAAGTGAGGTTACAAGTTTATCAAATTTCAAAGCAGACTTACTTTCCCATTGTTCCTCAACTGTATTGTATGATATACCATTTTCTAGCTCTGTCTCTACTTTTACCCAATGTAAAAAACACAATTTCAAATGTTGCTACATAAGACCGAATCATGCCAGCCGGTCACAAATGTGGAATTAGTCAAGGGGTATGAATACTTTCTGAGGGGACTGTATTTATCTTACTTCAGCAGGAGTAGGGTACTCTAGTTATGTTGGTTGCTATTTTGACAGATTTTCCCATTATTTCTCCCGTATCTCAACTACAGTTAGACTGTAGTTCTGTTCCCAAACACTAGAGAATACATTATTTGGCTACGTCTCAAATGGTGCCCTATTGCCTTTATAGTGCACTACTTTTGACCAGAGCTACTGTATGGCACCTGGTCAAAAGTAGTGCACCAAATAGGGAATAGGGTGACATCAAATCAAATCAAATTGTATTTCTCACATACATGTGTTTAGCAGATGTTACTGCGGGTGTAGCGAAATGCCTGTAAAAGCGAACACATGGGAGGCAGCCAAGATCGTAATTCAAACAAATGAGACATACTGTAAGACCACATATGGGTTACCCATGCTAGTTTGTCACCTTAGCTTTGTGGTTACATGTGTATAGGTGTATTTAGTTGGGCCCTGGTTAAAAGTGCACTATATAGGGAATAGTGTGCCATTACGGCTACCCTCAATGTCTTACTGTAAAGTCAGAGAAAACATGGGTTGATCATGACAGGTTTCAGTCAAATGTTGCATACTAGATCTGAGAAGTAGGTTTCTACTCAGGTTTCAGAGTTGTGACTGATGATGAGTAGGTGGAGAAGGAGAAAGAGAAGGAAGGGGGAAGGAAGTGAGTTACCACCACCACAAAAACAAACATAGTTGAGACAGGAAGCAGTTCTAAGCATCCACTTCAGTGCAGCTTTAGCAGTGGCTAAAAGGCTAAGAAGCTCAGAATAACTCCCACTGAACCTACACTGTATTCTTCCTATTACTACTTAGCCATTCTCTAAGTAGGTTGAATGAGGGCAATTTAACTTTTTTATATTCCGCTCTTAGTTGAATGGAACTAATGTACAATAAAAAAAGAGACAGTCAAAGGTTTTGGGCAATGGGAGGCTTCAAGATTTCATTTGAGTACCTGCCTGCTCTTTACCATTTACATGTGAGACATGGGAAGCTGAAAGAGAGAGGGAATTCTATTGAAATTGAGAGAGAGAGACATGGAGAGCTGAGAGAGAGAGTTGAGAAAGGGAGAGTAAGGAGACCTAGGGATGAGACAGAGAGATAAAGAGAGCGAGCGAGAGAGAGAGAGAGAGAGAGGAGGCCTCGGGATGAGAGAAAGAGAGCGAGACAGACAGAGCGAGTGAGTAGGCCTCGGGTCTAGAGGAGAGCGAGAGGACTCTGCCTAGTCTCATTCCCTCTGATTTTAAACCCTTTAGGGATAGGGGGCAGCATTGGGAAGTTTGGATGAAAAGCGTGCCCAGAGTAAACTGCCTGTTACTCAGGCCCAGAAGCTACAATATGCATATAATTAGTAGATTTGGATAGAAAACACTCTCAAGTTTCCAAAACTGTTAAAATAATGTTGTGAGTATAACAGAACTCATATGGCAGGCAAAAACCTGAGAAAAATCCAACCAGGAAGTGGGAATTCTGAGGTTTGTAGTTTTCAAGTGAATGCATATCGAATATCCAGTGTCTGTGGGGTCAGATTGCACTTCCTAAGGCTTCCACTAGATGTTAACAGTATTTAGAAGTTGCTTCAGGCTTCTACTGTGAAAGGGGAGCGAATAAGAGCACTCTAAGCAGATGGCCCAGGTGAAAGCCTTTAGTTTAGTCACGCGCGTGACCGTGAGCGAGAGGTCCGTTCCCTTACCTTTCTAATGAAAACAGTATTGTCCGGTTGAAACATTATTGAATAGTTATGATAAAAACATCCTAAGGATTGATTAGAAACATCGTTTGACATGTTTCTACGAACTCAAATGGAACTTTTTTGACTTTTCGACTAGACTTTGTGCCTGCACTTTGTGCATTTGGATTAAACAAAAAGGAGATATTTGGACATAAAGATGAACTTTATCGAACAAAACTAACATTTATTGTCTAACATGGAGACCTGGGAGGGCCATCAGATGAAGATCATCAAAGGTAAGTGATTCATTTTAATGCCATTTCTGACTTTTGTGACACCTCTCCTTGGTTGGAAAATGGCTGTATGGTTTTTGTGGCTAGGCGCCAATCTAACATAATCGCATGGTGTGCTTTCACCGTAAAGCCTTTTTGAAATCGGACACAGCGGCTGGATTAACAAGAAGTGTATCTTTAATCGTATTTACAACACTTGTATCTTATGTCAATGTTTATGATGAGTATTTCTGTAATTTGATGTGGCTCTCTGCATTTTCACCGGATGTTTGTTTGAGACAATGCATTTCTGAACATTACACGCCAATTTCAAATGAGGTTTTTGGACATAAAGATTAACTTTATTCGAACAAAACAAACATTTATTGTCTAACATGGAGTCCTGGGAGTGCCACAAGATGAAGATCATCAAAGGTTAGTGATTAATGTTAACCTGTTAGGGCTAGGGGGCAGTATTTGCACGGCCGGATAAAAAACGTACCCGATTTAATCTGGTTACTACTCCTGCCCAGTAACTAGAATATGCATATAATTATTGGCTTTGGATAGAAAACACCCTAAAGTTTCTAAAACTGTTTGAATGGTGTCTGTGAGTATAACAGAACTCATATGGCAGGCAAAAACCTGAGAAGATTCCTTACAGGAAGTGGCCTGTCTGACCATTCCTTGAGCTTCTTGCCTCTGTTTATTGAAGACTGAGGATCTTTGCTGTAACGTGACACTTCCTACAGCTCCCATAGGCTCTCAGAAGGCGGGAAAAAGCTGAATGATGTCATTCCAGCCCCAGGCTGAAACACACTAGCGCTTTTGGCAAGTGGCCGATCAGAGGACAATGGGCTTAGGCGCGTGCACGAGTCGACCCCATGCTTTATTTTCTTTCGTCTTTTTACCTAAACGCAGATTCCCGGTCGGAATATTATCGCTTTTTTACGAGAAAAATGGCATAAAAATTGATTTTAAACAGCGGTTGACATGCTTCGAAGTACGGTAATGGAATATTTAGAACTTTTTTGTCACGAAATGCGTCGTGCTCGTCACCCTTCTTTACCCTTTCGGATAATGTCTTGAACGCACGAACAAAACGCCGCTGTTTGGATATAACTATGGATTATTTGGGACCAAACCAACATTTGTTATTGAAGTAGAAGTCCTGTGAGTGCATTCTGATGAAGAACACTAAAGGTAATAACATTTTTCTTATAGTAAATCTGACTTTGGTGAGTGCTAAACTTGCTGGGTGTCTAAATAACTATCCCTGTGATGCCGGGCTATCTACTTAGAATATTGCAAAATGTGCTTTCACCGAAAAGCTATTTTAAAATCGGAGTGCATAGAGGAGTTCTGTATCTATAATTCTTAAAATAATTGTTATGCTTTTTGTGAACGTTTATCGTGAGTAATTTAGTACATTTTTAGTAAATTCACCGGAAGTTTGCGGGGGTATGCTAGTTCTGAACGTCACATGCTAATGTAAAAAGCTGGTTTTTGATATAAATATGAACTTGATTGAACAAAACATGCATGTATTGTATAACATAATGCCCTAGGTGTGTCATCTGATGAAGATCATCAAAGGTTAGTGCTGCATTTAGCTGTCTTCTGGGTTTTTGTGACATTATATGCTAGCTTGAAAAATGGGTGTCTGATTATTTCTGGCTGGGTACTCTGCTGACATAATCTAATGTTTTGCTTTCGTTGTAAAGCCTTTTTGAAATCGGACAATGTGGTTAGATTAACGAGAGTCTTGTCTTTAAAATGATGTAAAATAATAATATGTTTGAGAAATTGAAGTAATAGCATTTCTAAGGTATTTGAATAACGCGCCACAGGATTCCACTGGCTGTTACGTAGGTGGGACGATTTCGTCCCGCCGACCCTAGAGAGGTTAACGCTGTTTCTGACTTTTGTGACACCTCTCCTTCTTTGGAAAATGGCTGTATGGTTTTGTGGCTAGGCGCTGACCTAACATAATTGCATGGTGTGCTTTCACTGTAAAGCCTTTTTGATATCGGACACTGTGGTTGGATTAACGTGAAGTTTATCTTTAAAATGGTGTACAACACTTGTATGTTTGAGGAATTTTAATTATGAGATTTCTGTTGTTTGAATTTCATGCCCTGCAATTTCACTGGCTGTAGGCCAGCTTCCCAGAAAGGTTATTAATGGAAATCCCGGAGAAGGCGATAAGATGCTCCTGAATCGGAAACCCGAACCCATTTGGATTTAATTCCAGCCTCTCCAAAGTTTTTAAACTTGAATGTAGCTCCTTGAAGTGCAAGCTGCTGACAACATCGATTTCGTGTTAAGCCCCGGTGTCCGATGTGGTTTGCCTTCCCTTCCAAATTGACAGAGACATCTATTTTCTCCTCTTCTCCCTCTTCTTCTGTCAACGTCTTCCATCACACGAGGAATAATTGAGAATTAAAAAGAAAGAGAGAGGAAAGTAGGAGCGGTAAATCTAATTGGCTGTGTTCCCCAACTTCCTCATAGAGGCCCATAAGTTGTAATTTGTGTGGTCGCCAGGGCTGGACTGATGAGGGAGGAAGTCGATGCAGGACGAAGACAGGAAGGTCAGGACGCGTCACTGGCTGTCACGGCGCACAAAGGCTGACAGAACTCCGTCACGCTAAGGCTACAGAGAGGTCCATCTGTTTCATAACACCCCTCGTTGTGCGTCAAAGCCCACGGATTGCCGACAACGCTTTGTGTCAAGTGTCTAATGCTCGTCTTACACTCTCTATGATCGTCTCTTCTCCTCTTCAGGGTATTTTCCTACCTCTAATGGTAGACCCTGATGAAGACAGACAGATCTACCTCTAATGGTAGACCCTGATGAAGACAGACTGATCTACCTCTAATGGTAGACCCTGATGAAGACAGACTGATCTACCTCTAATGGTAGACCCTGATGAAGACAGACAGATCTACCTCTAATGGTAGACCCTGATGAAGACAGACAGATCTACCTCTAATGGCAGACCCTTGATGAAGACAGACAGATCTACCTCTAATGGTAGACCCTGATGAAGACAGACAGACCCTGATGAAGGCAGACAGACCCTGATGAAGACAGACAGACCCTGATGAAGACAGACAGATCTACCTCTAATGGCAGACCCTGATGAAGACAGACAGATCTACCTCTAATGGTAGACCCTGATGAAGACAGACAGATCTACCTCTAATGGCAGACCATGATGAAGACAGACAGATCTACCTCTAAAGGTAGACCTTGATGAAGACAGACAGACCCTGATGAAGACAGACAGACCCTGATGAAGACAGACAGATCTACCTCTAAAGGTAGACCATGATGAAGACAGACAGATCTACCTCTAAAGGTAGACCCTGATGAAGACAGACAGACCCTGAAGAAGACAGCTTGTCTAAACGTTGGTTATTAAATTATTGCATTTGAGCTCTTAGAGTGTGAGGCTCTCCTTTTTTTTCAAGTGTTCTACTTCGCTAGCCAACACCTCACCTAAACAGGTGTGCATTTCTTTCACCTCCAGATCTACCTCTAAAGGTAGACATTTTTCTATCTCCTATACAGGAAAGAGAAGAAAAAGAAGAAGGGAAGAGGAGAAATAAGAAAAAAATTGCCTTTTTATAGTTAAGTGACGGGATACAATGATCTATTGCCGGGGATGTTGGAAGTTAATTAAATAGCCGGTGTAGTTACTAAAGCCAGGCTGGGGGCCTGGAGCTGAAAGGAGAGAGGAACACATCTCAGGAACCAGCGAGTGTCCATCTGAAGGTGATCCTGTAGCAGCAGGGAGAGAGACTGAAAGTCTGACGCTTGACTTGTTTAGGACCAGTCACACAAACCAGTTCCACTTCAGCAGCGGCCATTGTGCTTAGCATGCAAACAACATGAAGGGAGAGGGGACATCATGGAGTTGGATAGAGGGTGCACTTCCTGAAGTGGAAGTGGACATTGAAAAGACAGGAGATGAGACCCTATCTATCTAACTCTATGGGGGGGGGACATCTACTTATCACACTGGCCTCTAACCTGTGACCTCTCGCCTGCCCCAGATGCATTGTGGGTCATAGCAACAAGGAAGTCTAATAGAGATTGAAGTGGTGCTTTAGGAGTTAGGAGTAAGTTACCTTCTAAATGCCACTAACATTTACTATGAGACGAAAGGCTCTTCCCAAAACCATCCGTCCCTCCCCCTGAAAACAAGCTTTAAAAAGAAGAAGATGACAAATAAGTCAGAACTTGCTTCGTTATTTTTTCTCCTACATGTTATCAAACTATCACAGTCTTGGCGAACACTGCTTTTCTTTCCGAGTTAATTACAGAGCTAATGACAAGGTTCGCTCCAGTGAATTCTCGACAGCGCGCTGGGCCACAGACCGAAGGGCAGACAGACAGAGACAGAGAGACAGACAGATAAAAGGCACCTCATCATGACTGCAGCGTTAATGAGGTCACATCTCTCTCCCAAATAAATGGAGAGGAGAACAAAGCTGGACAAGGTTGCGCTGATTGATGGAGCTCTTTAGGTTAATAAGACACTTAATGAACTCCTGCTACTAGCATCGCTATTGTAGCCCTCCTAAAACACACACACACACCCACCCCAACAACACCCCCACCCCAACACACTCCCACCTGACCCCCGTCTCCCCCCTCTCACCTCTCCTTCTGACGACTGGAGCAACAGGTCTTTCCGGCAGGAGGCCTTGAAGTCGCCCACCCCGGCGTTGACCTCCACCCCTCTGGGAGCCTCCAGACTCAGGGTCCTGGTGGGAGACTCCAGCCTGCAGAGAACCAGACATCCAGGGATTCAATTAGACAATGAATCACTTTAGATTCAATGCATGGGTGACTTGAGGGATCAATAATGAAAACATACTGTACAATTAGAATGTAAGTTGCCGATCGGAAAAATAACTGAACTGAAACTTTTTTTAAAGCAGCATTTCTTTAAAAAGTATTACACAGATCTAGCTGAGAAGATTTGATTGGACTGTGATGTGAAAGGGAGGGGGGACACTAAGTGATACACAGGCACATTAGTACACATATTTTCTCACTGTTCCTCTCTCTCTCTGTCACACACAGGCACACACACACACAGAGACGGAAGCCTGGATGGGAAGTCTCCCTGTGGACTGAGCGGTCATCTGGTCCACTGGTCCATCAGGTTAGCTGGTCAAACAGGCCTCGGATAATTAACCACCTGACAGAAATGAATATATCGACTTAACGATCCCTCCTTCCAACTTCTCTGCAAAAAAACCTTCATAGCCTCTTTCTCTTACACAGTCAGGATATCATACAATATCTATGAATAGCTCTGGTACTTTCGGCCGTTTTAAAAGAGGAATTCAATCAGGTCATTGATTTTCTGTTGCTGCTCCGGCTGCTGTTCCGCTCGGTGATTCGGAGACAAAAAAAAAAGTAAAAAGTTTCCATTCATCCAGAAAGCCAGGGCCTTGGTGGTGATTCTTTATATGAAAAGACACCAGGGTCAGAGACTGTAGGTCTTATCGGTCCAATTCATTATCACGCAGGAGCCGCCTTCCTGCGTTCCCGCGCTCCTTCTCGCCGGCGAGGAGATCCGCCTTGACCTTCAACGCCGTCCGCCACGGCTTGTTTTATGCGGCGGACATATTTTTTCTAACATGACAGAGACGGGCAACGAGAGAATGCATCAACACAGTTATCGTCTTAATTTGATAACTTCTAAAAGCTCAGGGGGGTACGGAGGGGGAGGTAATGTAATAATAGTTCTGGTGCGTACACATTGTAAAGTAGTGAGGGAGGGTGTGACAGACAGAAACCATAGTCAGAAAAACTTTCTCCATGGCGGTTTCAGTCGCAATATAAGTTAGATGTTTTCCAGGCGTATATAGCTTGACATTCACCTTGACCTTTCTCCTTTAATGGCCCTGATGCCGTATCGCCATGTTACCGTTTGAGATCTGAACCCATGACCTTTTCGGTCCAAAAAAACCCACATCACCCTTCTGTGTCGCCAGTCGGGGCGACATAAATTGTTTAAAGTGTCAGAGAGCGCTGAGCGATACAAAGGTGTCGTCTGGCAGGAAGAGTGAGCCGACTTTAACGATGAGAAATGGTTGGAAAATGACATTTTCAAGCCTCTGTGACTTTTGTGACTACTTTTTTTAAGTCCCCATCTCCAAGAGTAGTTCTATCCCGTGCTACACTCGCTCCATGAATCTCTCAGAGTAAAAGAACAGGTGAGAGCCTTCAACTGTGTTGTAAAAGTTATAAAACTCATAACACTTGTCACAGAGAGACAGGTACGGGGGATGACTCAGAACTATGGTTAATAGAGTATATGGGTACATGGAGGGTGGGGGTTCTGATCACTGAAAAGTAAATGTTGCATTTCGTAAAACTCAGAGCACTTAAATACCGAATGCCAGTCAGGTGTAAAATAGTGTGTAGAGCATGTGTGAGACTGTGTATGTGTGTGCCCGCAAGGCAAGAGAAGCAGGGAGGTCACCTGAAGGTGTTTCAAGCCTTCTCTCCGTCTTCACATTTACAAACCAATGCACTGTGATCCTGTTTCTAACCATGATCCATCCACTATAACCTACTACTAACTACAGTAGATTCCCTGGCAAATCCTTAGGTTGGGTCAAAAAATGACCAAAAAAAGACTTTCGCGTCCCGCCCGTCTGCGGCTGTGAAATGTAGCCTGGGAAATTGCACATGGCAGTGAGACCCCGGGAATTTTTGTATTTTAATTTCATGAAAATGTAATTTCATGGCTCCATGCATCCCATCGGTGATAATTGAATCAATAGTGAAAAGACTGGGGTCCGTCCTTCGTTTCTGCCCGTGCCGCTGACGTGACATACCCGACGGATGTGTGTCAGAACTTATTTGCATGCTTGCGGAAAGAGAGAGAAACAAGAACAGAGAGAGAGAGAACACATATACACCCTCAAAGTAGTAGTCACTGAGCTCTTCAGTAAGGCCATTCTACTGCCAATGTTTGTCTATGGAGATTGCATGCTCTGAGCTGAACTTTATACACCTTTCAGCAACGGACTTGGCTGAAATAGCCGAATCCGCTACTTTGAAGGGGTGTCCACATACTTTTGTATAAATAGTGTATACACACCCTCAAAGCAGTAGTTAAATACTATTTTATTACACAAAAGCTTCCAGTCAGTCTCTCGTCACATTTACATAAAACATCCTCATCTGGCTGTCCTAATATGGACTCCATACTTCACATACTATGTCCTAATATGGACAATCCAGTACAAACCACCAACTGAAACGCCAGGCTACGCTCTGAGAACAGCAGCTCTTACACGGCTAGCAACACAATCAGAACAAGGCACAAGCAGCTCTTTAACTTCCCATGGTGCACTGGGGCTCCCTGCTGAGAGTGTGAGTGGCTCAAAGCGGAGTGCCAGTAAAAGTCGCCTACCACAGAGGCTAACATGTCCCGGGGTGAAAACAAACAAATGTATTGAAGTGGAACTAGTAGGGTGAGAGTAAGAACAACAAGATGATATGTGAGCAGCCAGACTTAGACACCTTTAGGGTTGGAAAATGGCAGTAACTTTCCCAAAATTCCCAGGTTTTCCAGAAATCTCTGTGGAAGTTAGCAGAATATTTCATCCCTACACCTTGTTCAACATAGACTAGCTAGGCTTTTAGGGCAGGTTCTCTGAACCTAGAGATTCTCTATTCCTTTTTAGTTCAGGAATATGTTGAATCAGTGTCCGGTAAACCGGCCCACATTAGACCAGGGGTTTGCAGCTACTAGGTGTGCAGGCTTTTGTTCCTGCCTAGCACTAACAAACCTGATCCAAATAGTCAACTCACTAACAGCCTGAACCATAATTAGCGGAACCAGGTGTTTTAGGGCAGGGCCTGAACAAAAGTCTGCCCAGCCATTACATCCAGTCAGTCATGTGATCAGGAGAAACATATGCTTCATATTTGATGAGCTGGAAATACTAGTCTTTTTGAATTGGGTAAAAGAAAAATGAATGGAGAAATAATCTATATGTGGTTTAATCTCCCATTTTATCCAAGCTTGAGGGAATCTGTTGAACTACTGCATGCCACCCCTCTGAGCGACCATATGCTGACTCATACTGCCTCCTGCTAGGAGGAGAGACACCATTGTTCGTCTGCCTGAAATGCCTGTCAGGCAGTCTAAAAGTATTGATGAAAACACTTCCCTTAAAGGCAAGATAAAAAGAGAGGGAGAAAATGAGGACGGCGGGAAAAGAGAGGAACGGAGGAAAGGAGAGGAAATTAGTAAAGGAGGAAAGGAGAGGAAAGGAGGAAAGTAGGAAAGGAGAGAAAAGGAGAGGATAGGAGGAAAGGAGAGGATGACTGTTCTTGGAGAGGGACTGAAACGTCAGGCGCTTTTGAGGTGATGTGACATTTCAACAGAGAGAGAGACATAGGGGAGGGAGAAAGAGAGTGAAAGAGAGCAAGATAAAATGGGTAATACGAGCTAGCTGCTCACGTTATTCTATCTGTGCTAGATGTGTGAGAGAGACAGAGAGACAGAGAGAGAGATGGTGAGGGAGCCGTAACAATGTGACATATTGTTCCACATTCAGTGTCATTGCCTCTTTCCCTGGTCTCACGTGGTGGAGGGGAAACGTACTACATTCTCTCACTCAGCACAAAAAATAAAATGCTGGGTCAGATGTAAGGTATTTGTGAAGACAGCACAAGGCCTCTCTCCTCCTCCCAGTGGCAGTAACAGCTGCAGACTCAGGCTCAGTCCCAGGCTCAGGCCCAGGTTGAAGTGAAACGACACATAACGTCAGAAAGGCCGCTAGCTAAATCAGTGCAGGCTTCACAAGAAATCAATGGTTCAGGCTTCTGGGGCGCTCAGTCAATCTGGCCCATGCAGCCCACCTCTGGAGTGAGTCTATACGCTATAGGAGACGATGGATAGGGTGAATATTCTGCTGTGTGAGGCCGGATTCATATATCCACTTCCAGCTGAAGTGGTTGGTGGGGTAACAGGAGGTATTAAAACAGCTGTGAATCATTATAACTGGGGCCAGTAGGTTTAGGGTAAGGATAATCTAGGGTGTATATTCTAGGGTAAGGATAATCTAGGGTGTATATTCTAGGGTGTATATTCTAGGGTAAAGATAATCTAGGGTGGATAATCTAGGGTGTATATTCTAGGGTAAGGATAATCTAGGGTGGATAATCTAGGGTGTATATTCTAGGGTAAAGATAATCTAGGGTGGATAATCTAGGGTGTATATTCTATATTCTAGGGTAAAGATAATCTAGGGTGTATATTCTAGGGTAAGGATAATCTAGGGTGGATAATCTAGGGTGTATAGTTTAGGGTAAGGATAATCTAGGGTGTATATTCTAGGGTGTATATTCTAGGGTGTATATTCTAGAGTAAGGATAATCTAGGGTGGATATTCTAGGGTAGATATTCTAGGGTGGATATTCTAGGGTGGATATTCTGCTATGTGAGGCTGGATTGGTATTCCCTCCTATCTGAAGTGGTTGTTTCACTTTCTAAAGTTATCAATAGCATGGCATTAAAACTAGGGTAGGAAGAACTCAGACATTCAGTTAGGAGTCGGCTCATAACTTGAGATCTGTAGCAATTGGAGATTTGCCAGTGTATGCCTGTGAAACTCCAGTTAGGATTTGAGTCAATAACTAGGGCCCGAAGTTACTAACACCATGAACAATACTGCACACTGCCCTATCCAATCTGGACAAGAGGAATATCTATGTAAGAATGCTGTTCATTGACTACAGCTCAGCATTCAACACCCTAGTACCCTCCAAGCTCATCATTAAGCTTGAGGCCCTGGGTCTCAACCCCGCCCTGTGCAATTGGGTCCTGGACTTTTTGATGGGCCGCCCCCAGGTGGTGAAGGTAGGAAACAACATCTCCACTTCGCTGATCCTCAACACTGGGGCCCCACAAGGGTGCGTGCCCAGCCCACTCCTGTACTCCCCGTTCGCCCATGACTGTGTGGCCACGCATGCCTCCAACTAAATCATTAAGTTTGCAGATGTTTGCAAGCTTGATTACCAACAACAATGAGACAGCCTACAGGGAGGAGGTGAGGGCACTCGTAGTGTGGTGTCAGGAAAACAACCTCTCACTCAACGTCAACAAAACAAAGGAGACGATCGTGAACCTCCGGAAACAGCAGAGGGAGCACCCCCCTATCCACATCGATGGGACAGTAGTGGAGAAGGTGGAAAGTTTTAAGTTCCTCGGCGTACACATCACCGACAAACAGAAATGGTCCACCCACACAGATAGTGTGGTGGAGGGCCTCTTCAACCTCAGGAGGCTGAAGAAATTTGGCTTTTCACCTAAAACCCTCACAAACTTTTACAGATGCACAATTGATAGCATCCTTTTCACCGCCTGGTACAGCAACTGCACTGCCCTCAAACGCAAGGCTCTCCAGAGAGTGGTGCGGTCTGCATAACGCATCGCCAGGGGCAAACTACCTGCCCTCCAGGACACCTACAGCACCCGATGTCATAGGAAGGCCAAAAAGATAATTAAGGACAACAACCACCAGAGCCACTGCCTGTTCACCCCGCTCTCATCCAGAAGGCGAGGTCAGTACAGGTGCATCAAAGCTGGGACCGAGAGACTGAAAAAAAGCTTATATCTCAAGGCCATCAGACTGTTAAATAGCCATCACTAACACAGAGGCTGCTGTGTACATACAGACTCAAAACATTGGCCACTTTATTTATTTAACTAGGCAAGTCAGTTAAGAACAAATTCTTATTTTCAATGACGGTTAAATGCCTTGTTCAGGGGCAGAACGACAGATTTTTACCTTGTCAGCTTGGGGATTCGATCTTGCAACCTTTCGGTTACTAGTCCAACGCTCTAACCATTAGGCTGGATCACTAGTCACTCTAAATAATGCACTTTAATTATGTTTACATATCTTACATTACTCATCTCATATGTATATGTATATACTGCTGTGATATCGGTTTTGGCTGAAACACCACTTAACATTGGTTTGGCTTTACCTTTTTAGTAAGGATTCACTCTCTGTATACAAAAGCTCATGTTACAGAACAACAATATACTATAGGGTGACCATGACTGCGTTTACACAGGCAGCCCAATTCTGACCTTTTGGCCCAGTTATGGGCAAAGGAGCTGATCTGATTGGTCAAAATCCCAATTACTGAAAAAAGATCAGAATTGAAGGTGGCCAATCCATTTAGATCCGACTCGCAGATCCAGGTGTTGCCAGTAAATCTAACAAAAGCCCCTGAATGTCCCAGCTGGTGAGTGTTTTCAGAGTGTTAAAAAAAAGAAAATGGCTGAAGACGATAATGATGTTTTGGTTGGAAGTAAAGGAAGAGGACAGGTGATTAGACTAAGCCGGAGCTTCTCTCAGTCACTACATCTCTCCTGGAAGGCTACTGATGGCTCAATAAGTATCATTTCGATTTTTTTTACCAGGAAGGCAGACAGACATCAATATGCCCGGGCCCCCGTGGGCCCCCAAACCGTCTACGCCCGTCGCCGCGGTTACGTCTGGAGGGTGTCAGCAGCTGTTGTGGCCGCGTAGAGAACAGAAGGCGTGTTTCGGCGGTGAGATAGCTTGATAATATCAGGTTTTCGGAGCCCGTAAAAATTGTTTTCAGTTTCAGTAAGACTAGGAGAAATGACCAGAGGGTGTTTCGGTTTGAGACGAAAGAAAACAGAAACTGATACACAGATACACACAGATTAACTACAAACACATGTACACACACACACACACATGCAAATGCATTGTGTTTTAATCTAATTTATTTCCAATTGCCCCCTGAAGAAGTGTATAACCAAACATCAAATGAAGAACGATAAACACTGCGCTCCATTAACTGCAGCTTGTTCCAACACATGCTTGAGGAGACAGGGAAACTCCCAGCTGGCTACACACTGTACTGTAAACCCATTTATCTGGGGTGGACCGGACACATACAAACGGACCATTTTAGAACACAGACCGTCTGCTTCACTCAGCTAAAATCTCTCACTCTGTCTATAAATTCCCCTTTCCAGAAGAGGGGTTCTTGTACAGTAAGAAGGCCCTCTGATGAGCTAGCGCTAGGTGGAAGTTGGCTGCAGATACAGATCTGGGATCAGTTTCCTCTCTCCACATCAAAATCTTAAAGTAACTGTCCAGTGTTTCCAGATTTCCATGAAATATGACTTAAAATGAATTACAATATGAGTTAAATAGTTTTCCTTCCCAAAAGTTAAGTATGTTAAAAATCAGCTTTTCTATGTTTGAATTGTGTGGGCGTACCCCAACAACAGAATGGTGTGGACGTATACAGGTCATTAAAAATATCCATGACAAGTAAACAGCTGATTGGCCAGCTGAGCTTTTTTTAACCTGTTACATCTAGGGGGCAGTAATTTCACGGCTGGATAAAAAACGTACCCGATTTAATCTGATTATTAGTCCTGCCCAGAAACTGGAATATGCATATAATTATTAGCTTTGGAGAGAAAACACTCCAAAGTTTCTGAAACTGTTTGAATGGTGTCTGTGAGTATAACAGAACTCCTATGGCAGGCAAAAACCTGAGATGCTTCTGTTCAGGAAGTACCCTGTCTGAACATTTCTTGCCCTTCTTTATTATCTCTGTCGTTTACAAAGGATCTCTGCTCTTACGTGACAATTCTCACGTCAACAATGGAGTCTCACAGCCCGGGAAAAACAGGAATGATGTCATTCAAAGCCCTGGCTGAAGCACACGAGAGCAAATGCTGAGTGGTCAGTCAATGGACTAAGCCTTAGGCGCGTGACACGCCCCGCCCCCGGCTTTTGGTTTTTTCCTCAGTTTACAGACAGGCAGATTCCCGGTCGGAATATTATCGCTTCTCTACGAGATAAATTGCATAAATATTGGTTTTAAACAGCGGTTGACATGCTTCGAAGTACGGTAATGGAATATTTCGAAATTTTTTGTCATATTTTGCGTCATGCTCGTGGCCGAGATTTAGCGTTGGGATAGTGTCTAGAACGCACGAACAAAACGTCGCTGTTTGGATATAACGATGGATTATTTGGGACCAAACCTACATTTGTTATTGAAGTAGAAGTCCTGGCAGTGTATTCTGATGAAGAACAAGCAAGGTAAGAACATTTTTCTTATAGGAAATGTGATTTTGGTGAAGGCTACACTGGGTGGGTGTCTAAATAGCTAGCCCTGTAACGCCGGGCTATGTACTTACATTATTGCAAAATGTGCTTCATCCGAAAAGCTATTTTAAAATCGGACATATCGAGTGCATAGAGGAGTTCTGTATCTATAATTCTTAAAATAATTGTTATGCTTTTTGTGAACGTTTATCGTGAGTAATTTAGTAAAATCACCGGAAGTGTTCGGTGGGAATGCTAGTTCTGAACGTCACATGCTAATGTAAAAAGCTGGTTTTTGATATAAATATGAACTTGATTGAACAGACATGCATGTATTGTATAACACAATGTCCTAGGTGTGTCATCTGATGAAGATCATCAAAGGTTAGTGCTGCATTTAGATATGGTTTGGGTTTATGTGACATGATATGCTAGCTTGAAAAATGGCTGTGTGATTATTCCTGGCTGGGTACTCTGCTGACATAATCTAATGTTTTGCTTTCGCTGTAAAGCCTTTTTGAAATCGGACAGTTTGGTTAGATAAAGGAGAGTCTTGTCTTTAAATAGCTGTAACATAGTCATATGTTTGAAAAGTGTAAGTTTTCGGATTTAGAGGAGTTTGAATTTCGCGCCCCGCCCATCATTGGATATTGGAGCAGACGTTCCGCTAGCGGAACGTGTAGATGTAAGAAGTTTTAAGTGTATTTTAAGTGGGAGTTTTCTTCAAATGTATGCTTTGGCCACAAATACAACTATAGGACAAAGGCATGTCCGATCAACCCCAGGCAAAGGGTTTTTATTGCCACCCCTGGGTGTGCGGAGAACCTGATGGTCGTAAATGGAGAATTACATCAGAGCAGGGAAGAGAAAAGGGATCTAGCAGTGGTATTCATAGACTTTGCCAAGGCATTTGACTCAGTGGCCCATGAACACTTAATCCATGTCCTGAAAGAGAGGGGACTGGATAGCCATATAATCTGACGAATCAAGGACTCCTACGAGGAGGTGTGCACGAAAATAAAGGTGAAGGAAGGAACCTCACCGCCAATCGAAATGAAAGTGGGAGTGAAACAGGGAGACCCAATGTCCCCCCTCCTCTTCAACATTGCGGTAGACAATCTGACTCGCAAGCTCGAGAGCATGGGAGAGGGCTACAGGTTTGGGGGAGAGAAGGTGACTACCCTAGCATTTGCTGATGACTTGGTGCTTATGAGCAGCTCTTGGGCGGGCATGCAACATAACACCAAAATATTGGAAAGTTTGTCAACTTTCTGGCCTATGTGTGCAGCCAAAAAAGTGCCATGGGTTCATGGTGAGACGCGGGGGAGTAGCATTCACCGTCAATAACTGTCAGGCATGGACAATCGAAGGGGAAAAGCTACACCTGATTGACCCAGATAAATCAGAAAAATATCTGGGCATGAAAGTGAACCCCTGGCTGGGGATTTCAAAGCCGGATTTGAGAGGATAAATCCTAGAGTGGGTCAGCCGAATCAATTAAGCGCCACTACAACCGAGCCAAAAAGTATGCATACTAAACGCATATGCAGTCCCCCGAGTGATATATACGGTAATCCACGGGGACATCGGGACAGTCAAACTAACTATCCTAGATGGGATAGTTAAAACAGCAGTAAAAAAGTGGCTGCACCTACCTCCGTCAACCTGTGACGGCCTGCTCTATGCTAGGAACAAAGATGAGGCATTGTGAACAAAATGCTAGGCATTGTGAAGTTGGCAAAAATGATACCAGCAATCCAGGCGCGAATGTTATTTAAACTGTCAGTGTCGTCAGACCCACTGACAAGGGCGGTAACGGAATATACAATGCCACAGGAGGAATTTTCAAAACTGTGGATACGGGCAGGGAGAGTCCCGAAGCAAACTCCGAAACTGGGAGAAAGCCTAGATGCTATGACGCCAGTCGGGGAAGATGGCTCAAGCACAAAGGGAGCAGAGGTGGAGCCAAAAAAGCACAAGCAGCTGTGCAAGAATCCCTCTAACTGGAGGTCGAAAGGATTTGAGGATTGGGCGGCGCTGCCAATCCAAGGAAATGGAACTGGCATGTTCCACCAAGACAATATCAACAACAGCTGGCTTGCAGATCCAGCAGCGGTGCGATTTAAACAGCGACACTATGTAGCTGCGCTTAAACTGAGGGCAAACGTATATCCTACAAGGGAGACTGGCTCACAGGCGGAACAAATTGGAAGACGTATGCAGAAGGTGTGACCACAAGCTGGAAAAAATATCACACATATTAGGGCAATGCCCGGCAGTGAAGGCAGCCAGGCTGAGAAGGCACAATCTCATTTGTGACCTACTCGCCGAGGAAGCAGCGAAAGTGGGGTGGAAAGTCACCAAAGAGCTGAGAGTGAAAACGAAGGAGGGGGGTCGACGTGAGCTAAGTCATACAGGATTCACTTCCTGACAACCAAGAAAAGGTGCCGCCAGTGGGTTGGGTTCCACTGGTGAAATCTTCTAATCTTGACTCAGCACAGCCTCAGAGGAAGGGCCACTCCGAGGAGCCTGGTCCTCCCAGGGTTTCTCCATTGGGCCCGACTAATAGGGTGTTTTTGCTCCTGGCCGCTGTACACCGTCTCAAACGCGGGTAGCTCCAAGGACTACAGGCTTGGTCAAGGAAACCATTGAAGTACAACTGTACCCTGCCGTCTATCCACGATATGGAGCGTACCAAAGGGCCCGTTAGCAGGGAATTCCGCTGATTACGCCGAACCACCGCTCGTTCAACTAAGGCTGGGTTAAAGCTAGAGAAGAGGAGTGAAAAGGGAATTCTAAACCCCACAAGTGTGTTGCATTGTGGGGAGTAAGTAAGGCCTCTGGTCAGAAGGAAGGCAGTTGATGCGCAACTAACAACGCAGAATTTTCAAGCTCGTCGGGTTTGGCCCAAGCGGATGTCAAAGTGAAGAAATCCATCCGGCGGAACTCCTGTCGCGGTGCTGTGCTCCTCATATCAATATGTAAATATCAGCGACTCGCAGGTTACAGCAAGAGCAACTATGACGAGTCAACAACATTATTTTGGTATAACAGAATATGAACTTTTCAACGTGAGATTTTCAGTGGACAGTTACTTTACCTACTAGGGAGTAGGAATGCAAAACTGTGTGTAGTGTTGACGGAATCCTATTGTGATGACGTATGCATTCTTAGTCTATTGTCTGGGCTGTTTGCTGATCCAACCGAGCCATTCTGAGATGAGCGAGAGTCTTGCACCCGGCTCTCCATCTGCTATAAGAGACCTGGGTGTCCAGCCTGCTGCAAAACTAACATGTCAGCAACCAGTCCACAGAGCAGCGTAACCTCTGGATGGGTTCACAATGACTGACAGACACACGGCTATATACAGAGGCTGGTACTCGCATACACGCACACACCAAACACACACACACACCAAATTATTTACACACACACCAAATTATTTCCATATCCCAACTCTGTTCAGGCCTTTTCTTATGCTTGTAATGCCTCTTTCAGTGTAACTAATTAATGGTTGATGGAAGAGGATGGTAGAGAACATCCTTGTTGCTCAATGTCCCGGTAAATCTGCCTGATAATGAATAAAAGGCGCTTTGGTTTTTGTCATAAAAGACCCAGATGGCTTTTCCTGTACATAGCCCACATACTAAAGAAATACAGCGCCGGCTGCATTGACCTTAGCCAAGGATTTTCATTAACTTCCAACCCACCTGATCCGATGGACATTATTATTAAAATGGGCCACAAAAGTGAAGTGAATCGTCAAGCTTCCCACAGAACCAACTTCCGTTCCGAGCCAAACCTCCATGAAACTTTACCCTACTTTCAGTCAAACTTAGAAAAAACTTTCCTAAAGAGCCAAGTTCACTTCTGAGAAACTTTCCCAAAGAGCCAAGTTCACTTCAGAGAAACTTTCACAAAGAGCCAAGTTCACTTCAGAGAAACTTTCACAAAGAGCCAAGTTCACTTCAGAGAAACTTTCACAAAGAGCCAAGTTCACTTCAGAGAAACTTTCTCAAAGAGCCAAGTTCACTTCAGAGAAACTTTCCCAAAGAGCCAAGTTCACTTCAGAGAAACTTTCTCAAAGAGCCAAGTTCACTTCAGAGAAACTTTCCCAAAGAGCCAACTTAAAACTTTGCTTCAGGAGCATCACTGTACTGCACTGTGGCTTTGGAGGGAAGGGGGATATGTGGGGAAGATCTCTCCCAAAGCCCTTGACTCAGAGTGGGGTTGGAGTCTCGAAGGGGTTCCCCTTTGACCGGGGGTAGGGAGGTAGAGCTGTAAGGGGGTACAGAGAGGGAAGAGGAGGATATCGACTGGACCTGTTCCTCTGTAGTTCTTTGGATGAGGCTTAAATTGAGTCTGGACCTCTGTGAACTCTTTGGCTTTGTCCCAAATGGACCCTATTCCTTATATAGTACACAACTTTTCAACAGGGCCCATAGGGCTACGTAAAAAAGTAGTGCACTATGTAGGGAAAAGGGTGTCATTTGGGACGTACGCTACGTGTCGACTTCCAACAGCTTGATCAATGCTCATCTGATTATGGAGCCAGTGTTAGCTAGTGGAATTAGCTGATTGCTGATGACACGCACTCTCTGTCTTCTGACTCTTGTTTGAGATTTTGTTCTCTTTTATCAAACTCCTGTCTCTCTACTCTCTCTCTCTCTCTCTTCTTTTACTGTCTGTCTCTCTACTGTCTCTCTCTCTTCTTTTACCTTCTGTCTCTCTACGGTCTCTCTCTCTCTCTCGCCCTCTGTCTCTCTACGCTCTCTCTCGCTCTTCTTATACTGTCTGTCTCTCTACTGTCTCTCTCTCTCACTCTCTTCTTTTACCTTCTGTCTCTCTACTGTCTCTCTCTCCTTTTACCTTCTTTCTCTCTACAGTCTCTCTCTTCTTTTACCTTCTGTCTCTCTACTGTCTCTCTCTCTCTCTTCTTTTACCGTCTGTCTCTCTACTGTCTCTCTCTCGCTCTCTTCCTTTACTTTCTGTCTCTCTACTGTCTCTCCCTCTCTCTTCTTTTACCTTCTGTCTCTCTCTCTCTCTCTTTCTTTCTTCTTTTACCTTCTGTCTCTCTACGGTCTCTCTCTCTTTTTACCTTCTGTCTCTCTCCGATCTCTCTCTCTCTCCTTTACCTTCTGTCTCTCTACTGTCTCTCTCTCTTCTTTTATCTTGTCTCTCTACGGTCTCCCTCTCTCTTCTTTTACCTTCTGTCTCTCTACTGTCTCTCTCTCTTCTTTTACCTTCTTTTACCTTCTGTCTCTCTCTCTCTCTTTCTTCTTTTACCTTCTGTCTCTCTCTCTCTCTTTCTTCTTTTACCTTCTGTCTCTCTACTGTCTCTCTCTCTTCTTTTACCGTCTGTCTCTCTACTGTCTCTCTCTCTCTCTTCTTTTACCTTCTGTCTCTCTACGGTCTCTCTCTCTCTTCTTTTACCTTCTTTTACCTTCTGTCTCTCTACTGTCTCTCTCTCTTCTTTTACCTTCTTTTACCTTCTGTCTCTCTACTGTCTCTCTCTCTTCTTTTACCTTCTTTTACCTTCTGTCTCTCTACTGTCTCTCTCTCGCTCTCTTCCTTTACTTTCTGTCTCTCTACTGTCTCTCTCGCTCTTCTTTAACCGTCTGTCTCTCTACTGTCTCTCTCTCTTCTTTTACCTTCTGTCTCTCTACTGTCTCTCTCTCTCTCTTCTTTTACCGTCTGTCTCTCTACTGTCTCTCTCTCGCTCTCTTCCTTTACTTTCTGTCTCTCTACTGTCTCTCCCTCTCTCCTTTTACCTTCTGTCTCTCTACTGTCTCTCTCTCTCTTCTTTTACCTTCTGTCTCTCTCTCTCTTCTTTTACCTTCTGTCTCTCTCTCTCTCTCTTTCTTTCTTCTTTTACCTTCTGTCTCTCTACGGTCTCTCTCTCTTTTTACCTTCTGTCTCTCTCCGATCTCTCTCTCTCTCCTTTTACCTTCTGTCTCTCTACTGTCTCTCTCTCTTCTTTTATCTTGTCTCTCTACGGTCTCCCTCTCAATTCAATTCAATTCATTTCAATTTGCTTTATTGGCATGACGTAACAATGTACATATTGCCAAAGCTTACTTTGGATATTTACAATATAAAAAATAAATAAAAATGAGAATCAAAGATTGTCAACGGGACAACAGTAACAACAATAACCAACGGTCAATATAACCATACATTCAACAATAACAATAATCATACAGTTGAGGACATGTGCAGGTTTATTGGTCTGTCAGACACTGTCCCTCAACTTATGGCAGGCAGCAATGTAGTGCGCTGCCAACCCACAGCTCTCTGCGTCCTCCCCCAACAGGATGGGTAGCCTATCCTCATCAGAGAGGTCTTTAAAACCTTGAATAAGGATTTCAAATTTGGGGAAATGACACTCTCTAATTGTTTTATATTTTTGACATTTTGTCAGGAAATGCAGCTCCGTCTCAGGTTCTGCTGTTGTGCAGTGGTTGCACAGCCTTTCCTCTACAGGGAGCCAGGTTTTCCTGTGTCTACCCTTCTCAATGGCAAGGCTGTGCTCACTGAGCCTGTACTTTGTCAAGGTTTTTCTAAGGTTTTGATCAGTAACCATGGTCAAATATTTAGCCATAGTGTACTGTCGATTTAGGGCCAGATAGCACTGCATTTTGCTTTGTGTTTGTGCTTGTGTTTCCCAATAAGCAATGTAGTTTTGTTTTGACTGTGTTGTAATTTGGTTTATTCTGATTGATTGGATGTTCTGGTCCTGAGGCTTCAGTGTGTTAGTAGAACAGGTTTGTGAACTCAGCCCCAGGACCAGCTGGATGAGGGGACTCTTTTCTTTGCTCAGCTCTTGGCATTGCAGGGCTTGGTAATGATATGAGAGGGGGTCACTGTATTTTAGATGTTTCCAAAACTTAATTGCTCTTTTTTGAGTTTTTATTATTAGTGGATATTGGCCTAATTCTGCCCTGCATGCATTGTTTGTAGTTTTCCTCTGGACACGTAGGAGAATCTTACAGAACTCTGCATGTAGGGTTTCAATGGGGTGTTTGTCCCATTTGATGAAATCTTGTTTTGCAAGTGGACCCCACACCTCGCTGCCATAAAGTGCAATTGGTTCAATGACATATTCAATTAGTTTTAGCCAAATTTTAATAGGTATTTCAATTTGAATTTGCTTTTTAATGGCGTAGAATGCCCTGCGTGCTTTCTCTCTCAGTTCATTCACTGCCTCATTAAGGTGTCCAGTTGAGCTTATTTTTAAACCTAAGTAATTGTAGTGTGTACAGTACTCTATATATTTTGTACCAATTGAGAACTTTGGTCTAATTCCCTGAGATCTGGATCTTCTCTGGAAAATCATTATTTTAGTCTTTTTGGGGTTTACTGCCAGGGCCCAGGTCTGGCAGTACTGCTCTAGCAGGTCCAGGCTCTGCTGTAGGCCAGGTGCTGTGGGTGACAGCAGGCATAGGTCATCTGCGAAGAGTAGGCATTTAACTTCTGAATTGTGGAGACTAACACCAGGGGCTGAGGATTTTTCTAGAATAGTGGCCAATTCGTTAATGTAAATATTGAAGAGTGCAGGGCTCAGATTGCAACCCTGACGAAGGCCCCGCCCCTGGTTAAAGAATTCTGTCCTTTTCTTACCAATTTTAATGCTGCACGTATTGCCAGTATACATTGATTTAATTATGTCATATGTTTTACCCCCTACACCACTTTCAATAACTTTGTAGAACAGTCCTGTATGCCAAATAGAATCAAATGCTTTTTGGAAGTCGATAAAGCAAGTGTATATTTTGGTATTATTTTGGTGGACATGTTTATCTATCAGGGTGTGTAAGGTGTAAATATGATCAGTTGTGCGATGTTTTGGTATAAATCCAATTTGGCTTTTACTCAAGACATTGTGCTTATTAAGGAAGTTTAGAACTCTTACATTGATGATACTACAGAAAACCTTCCCCAGGTTACTGTTCACACAAATGCCTCTGTAATTGTTAGGGTCAAATTTGTCTCCATTCTTAAAGATTGGGGTTATGAGTCCTTGATTCCAGATGTCAGGGAAATAACCTACACTCAGGATCAAATTAAACAATTTTAATATAGCCAATTGAAATTTTGCACTAGTGAGTTTGAGCATCTCATTTAGGATGCCATCAGGTCCGCAGGCTTTTTTAAATTTGAGAGCCTGAAGTTTCTTATAGAGCTCCTGGTCAGTAATTGGGGAGTCCAATGGGTTTTGATTGTCCTTTATAGCTTTTTCTAATCCATTCAACTTCTCATGGATTTAACGTTGTTCTGCGTTTGTGTCAATTTGAACGGTGTTGTAGAGTGTTTTGAAATGGGTTGTCCATATGTCACCATTTTGTATTGCTAATTCCTCTTGTTTAGATTTTTTTAGTTTTTTCCAATTTTGCCAAAAGTTGTTTGTGTTTATGGACTCCTCAATTAGTGTCAGCTGCTTGCTGTTGTACTGTGCTTTTTTGGTTCTGAGTGTACGTTTATAGAGTTTTAAAGTCTCACAGTAATGAAAGCGTAGTTCACCATTATTTGGGTCTCTGTGCTTTTGGTTGGATAGTGTTCTAAGTTTTTTCCTTATAATTTTACAATCTGCATCAAACCAGTTGTCATCTGTGATTTTTTTAGTTTTGTTTTTTATCAATTTCAATTGTGCTTCCTTTGCCGTTTGCCTGAATATATAGTTGATGTTTCGTACTGCTAGATTGATGCCTTCTTTACTGTGAGTGAATGTGGTATCCAGAAAGTTATCTAAGAGTGTTTGGATATTTTGGTTCCAGGTTGCTTTCTGGTATTCTTCTGTGCTGTTTTGGGCCCATCTGTATGAATTTCTGATGTTGTACAGCTTACTGGGCTGTGAATGTGTGGTTGTTTCCAGGTCTGTTCTTTTGAGGAACAACGTAATTGGGCTGTGATCAGACAGAGGTGTTAGTGGCTTGACAGTGAATGAGCTGAGAGAGAAAGGGTCCATGTCTGTGATCATATAGTCTACTGTACTGTGGCCGAGAGGTGAGCAGTAGGTGAATCTCCCCAAAGAGTCCCCCCGTAACCTACCAGTCCCCCCGTAAACCTACCCTCTCTCTCTCTTCTTTTACCTTCTTTTACCTTCTGTCTCTCTCTCTCTTTCTTCTTTTACCTTCTGTCTCTCTACGGTCTCTCTCTCTTTTTACATTCTGTCTCCTAACGGTCACTCTCTCTTCTTTTACCGTCTGTCTCTCTACGGTCTCTCTCTCCTTTTACCTTCTGTCTCTCTCTCTCTTTCTTCTTTTACCTTCTGTCTCTCTACAGTCTCTCTCTCTTTTTACCTTCTGTCTCTCTACAGTCTCTCTCTCTTTTTACCTTCTGTCTCTCTACGGTCTCTCTCTCTTCTTTTACCGTCTGTCTCTCTACTGTCTCTCTCTCTCTCTTCTTTTACCTTCTGTCTCTCTACGGTCTCTCTCTCTCTCTTCTTTTACCGTCTGTCTCTCTCTCTCTCTCTCTCTTCTTTTTACAAACCACAGAGGACAATAGACACAAACCACAGAGGACAATAGACACAAATCACAGAGGACAAAAGACACAAACCACACTTACACTACTTTTTAGGATTTAATATGTGATGTAGGAGAAAGAATTTGGGGTTAGGTGGGACCAATATGCAAAAGTTTCAACATTCTAGGAACATGGTCTGGGGTTAATCGAAAGGAGAGGACTTTATCCCAGTTTTCCTGGGGTCCCCGTCAAGCAAATTGTGTCCAAACTTCTAAAAGAGTCTCTATAACTATTGGCGTGTCTATCCTGCTGCGTAGGCTTGGCTGCATCCCAAATGACACACTATTCCCATTAGTGCATTACTAGGACTCTAGAGCCCATAGGACTCTGGTCAAAAGTAGTGCAATTAATAGGGAGTAGGGTGCCATTTGGGATGTATTCTATGTTCATTTGTACTTTAGAGGGTTACACCATAACATACATCATTAGCCTCAAATAGACTCCATCAAGTCATTACATGTATCATTTACTTTAACTGCAAAATCAGGGGACTTTTATAGAGAAAGGGGGAAGAGAAAGAAGGGGGGGGGGCAAACGACCTCGGCCAAAAAGCGGATTTGATCAAAAAAAGAAAAGTAAAAAAGTCATACCAAATCCAAAAATAGAGAAAGAAGCACTGGTCCAGCTAATTAGCAGTGATTCACCTCGATCGCCTGTTAAGTACAAGTCCTAATGAACACACTTATATTAAACTATAAAAAGGTAGGGATATGAACTTGATTCATTTCTATGTTTCCATTCTGCCGAACAATTAATGAGTGAGAGACGAGGGAGTGAAATATGTAAAGCGTGTAATACCGAATTAACCCCCGACGCGGAGCGGAGAGAAAGGCCACGGCCGGTCAGTCAAAAATGTGTCGCATTTCAGTTCACTCAGAGGTAAGGGATGAGATGAGAGTGCCACTCTGAAATGATTCATATGTGTCATGCATTCTGTGTGTGTGCGCATGTGTGTGTGTGCGCGCATGCGTGTGTGTAAGAGAGTGTAGTTGTGTGTGTGTGTGTGTCAGAGAGAGAGTGAGAGAAAGAGAGTAAGACAGAGAGAGAGAGCTCCTGTGAAATGGGGGTCTGTTTCATTATGCCCATGCTTGGTGAGGAGAACAGCGTGTGCTGTGTTAAAATGTGTGTGTGTGTGTGTGTGTGTGTGTGTGTGTATGTGTGTGTGTGTGTGTGTGTGTGTGTGTGTCTGTGTGTGTGTGTGTGTGTGGCAACTACCCGGTGTATTGTGGTTTTAGACGGAGAGAAATCAGGAGAAATTCAAAAGAGACTTCCCAACCAACACCTATATTACAGACAGAGGAAGAGGCCCAAAAGGCATCCTATTCCCTATAGCAAGTAGTGCACTATGTAGGGAATAGGGTGCCATTTGAGATGTACACAGAGAAGGTATAACAATATGATACATAAAACACACCCCTCCCTCCCTCTCCCCTCCTCCATCCCCCCTCTATCTTTATCCCTCCCTCCCTCTCTCCCTCCCTCTCTTTCCCCCTCCCTCTCTCTCCCTCTCTTTCCCCCTCCCCCTCCCTCTCTCTCTCTCTCTCTCTCTCCCCTTCTCTTTCCCCCTCTCTCTCTCCCTCTCCCTACATCAGTCCCTCCTTCCCTCCACTCCTCCAGTCCAATCCATGCCCATCAGTCCCTTTCTCTCCCCAGAACTTAATCTGCCCTGACAATATACAAATGAGCCTGCCACATTTGCATATAAGCAGTTCATAGGTGAATGGAAGCTGCCCATTAGCTCTCCATCTTACCCATCTGTCTCTCTCTCTCGCTCTCTCTCCGCTAATCCACACATTTATATACTGTGGTGTATGCTAACGCTACTGCTATGCTAGCCTGTCTGTCAGTCTCTCTGTTAATCCACACATTTATATACTGCGCTGTATGCTAACGCTACACTAGCCTGTCTGCCTGTCTGTCAGTCTGTCTGCCAATCCACACATGTACTTACTGCTACGCTAGCTAGCCCGCAGGGCCCTTAGGCTATCGTTTTAAAGGATTTTTGCTATGACGTACAATACAGACACTGATACGGAGCTGCTTGACTGTTCAATAAAGAGGATGTAAGTGTCATGGCCGGCAGTCAATGCGGCTGTCGGCCAATGAGGCGAGAGGTATATAAATCGGTGAGATTTGATTGGCTGATGAGAGACCAGCGATCAAATACCTCTGCCATCAAACTGTGTTGAATGGATTCACAATAAGAGTACACAGCTATATTGAATTAAGAGGAGAATGACATGTTCACTTGCTATTGAAGTCTGTACCCAGACGGCGGCGTGAGGCGAGACACCCCCAAGGCAACATCCAGGCCCTCTGGCATCAACATTGTCAGTTGAAAACAATAGAAACCAAACTCTTTTTAGGCAAGCCCACCTGTACAACAGTAGGGGAAACACTGTATATGCCTTTACAGGATCCGTTTTGCCTTTGCCTTATACAATAACAAAATAGATATCAAATAAGAGATATCTGATCCTGGATCCTTTTAGATCGTAGTGATTACATAGAAATGGGGGTTGCTGATTCTAGTGCTGATCTAGGATCAGGTCCCCCTTCTCCATGTAATGTTACTCATGACGATCTGAAAGACAACACTGATCCTAGCAACTCTACTCTGAGACCAGAGGAGGCTGCTGAGGGGAGGAGGGCTCATAATAATGGGTGGAACGGAGTTAATGGAATGGCATCAAACTATCTGTTTGATGTGTTTGATACCATTTCACTTATTCTGCTCCGGTCATTACCACGAGCCCGTCCTCCCCAATTAAGTTGCCACCAACCTCCTGTGGCTGAGACGCTTTATGAATACAGACCCTGGTTCATTCTATCCATCAGCCATTGACTGAGAGGGTCGATGCAGTGTGCCCTCGGTCACTAGCTAAGCCTGTATAAAGCATCTCATCTGATCCTTACCTGGGTTTAATGTAGATGACTGGAGAGTGTATGGAGGAGCAGTCTGGTCAGGACTGTCCTCTTAAAGAGCCGTATAACTGCACTGCACTATAGTCTCTACTGTACGCTCACATCAGGATGACCAATCCGCCAAGGCCGATGGGTTTGTGTGTGTGTGTGTGTGTGTGTGTGTGTGTGTGTGTGTGTGTGTGTGTGTGTGTGTGTGTGTCTATCCATCTACATGTGTGTGTCTATTTGTGTGTATGTGTGTGTGTGTGTGTGTGTGTGTGTGTGTGTGTGTGTGTATGTGTGTGTGTGTATGTGTGTGTCCAGCCATCTGTGTGTGTGTGTGTGTCCGTTTGTGTGTGTGTGTGTGTGTGTGTGTCCGTTTGTGTGTGTGTGTCCATCCGTCTACGTGTGTGTCTATTTGTGTGTGTGTGTGTTCGTTTGTATGTGCGTGTGATCCCAGAATGCTTACTTGAGATCCTGGAAAGGTTCTGCTCTGATGTGGGATGTCTCCACTGAATGTCCGAAGACGACGCCTTCGTTCCCTGAGAAAGACAACAGAAGAACAACATGAGGACAATAGAAAGACAATATAAGGACAATAGCAGTACAATAGAAGCCATAGAAGGACAATAGAAAGACAACAGGACACTAGTAGTACAATAGAAGGAGACAATAGTAGGACAATAAGGTACAAGTACAAGTACAATAGAAAGAGAAGAGTAGCACAATAGGACTATATATATATATATATATATATATATATATATATATATATATATATATATATATATATATATATATATATATCACTGTTGACGTTGAGACTAGTGTTTTGCGGGAACTATTTAATGAAGCTGCCAGTTGAGGACTTGTGAGGCGTCTGTTTCTCAAACTAGACACACTAATTATAAAATAACTCATATGGAATCATGTGGTAACCAAAAAGTGTTAAACAAATCCATTTAAAAAAATATTATTATTTCAACTTTATTTAACCAGGTAGGCTAGTTGAGAACAAGTTCTCATTTACAACTGCGACCTGGCCAAGATAAAGCAAAGCAGTGCGACACAAACAACAACACAGAGTTACACATGGAATAAACAAACATACAGTCACTAATACAATAGAAATGTCTATGTCACGACTTCCGCCGAAGTCGGCTCCTCTCCTTGTTCGGGCGGCGTTCGGCGGTCGACGTCACCGGTTTTCTAGCCATCGCCGCTCCATGTTTCATTGATCCATTTGTTTTGTCTTGTTCCCTGCACACCTGATTTACATTCCCCAATCACACTGCATGTATTTATTCCTCTGTTCCCCCTCATGTCTTTGTGTGATATTGTTTGTGTTACATGTTATTTTGTGACGCGCCAGACTGGTGTTCTTATATTCCGTGTTGTTCACGAGGTATGTTTATTTGTTAAACATACATTTTGTGACTGTTTGCACATTTTTTTGCACTTTTGCCAATTGGCTGGAGGTTTTGACGCAGTTGTGTCCATCTGTTGGTTTCTCCTGCCTCAATAAAGTGTGTGCCTGTTCACAACCCTCTGCTCTCCTGCACCTGACTTCGTTACCAGTACGCACACCCTTGACAGTCTATATACAATGTGTGCAAATGAGGTAAGATAAGGGAGGTAAGGCAATAAATAGACCATAGTGGCAAAATAATTGCAATTTAGCAATTAAACACTGGAGTGATAGATGTGCAAATGATGGATGTGCAAGTATAGATACTGGGGTGCAAAGGAGTAAAAACAAATAACAGTATGGGAGGGGGTTGTTGAATGGGCTATGTACAGGTGCAGTGATCTGCTCTGACAGCTGGTGCTTAAAGTTAGAGAGGGAGATATGAGTCTCCAGCTTCAGTGATTTTTGCAATTCGTTCCAGTCATTGGCAGCAGAGAACTGGAAGGAAAGGCGGCCAAAGGAGGAATTGGCTTTGGGGGTGACCAGTGAAATATACCTGCTGGAGCGCGAGCTACGGGTGGGTGCTGCTATGGTGACCAGTGAGCTGAGATAAGGCGGGGCATTACCTAGCAAAGACTTATAGATGGGTTTGGCGACGAATATGAAGCGAGGGCCAGCCAACGAGAGCATACAGGTCGCAGTGGTGGGTAGTATATGGGGCTTTGGTGACAAAACGGATGGCACTGTGATAGACTGCATCCAATTTGCTGAGCAGGGTGTTGGAGGCTATTTTGTAAATGACATCGCCGAAGTCAAGGACCGGTAGGATAGTCAGATTTACGAGGGTATGTTTGGCAGCATGAGTGAAGGATATATATTTTATATTTAATATTCTTCAAAGTAGCCACACTTTTACTTGATGGCAGCTTTGCACACTCTTTGCATTCTCTCAATGAGCTTCATAAGGTAGTCACCTGGAATGCATTTCAATTAACAGGTGTGCCTTCTTAAAAGTTAATTTGTGGAATTTCTTTCCTTCTTAATGCGTTTGAGCCAATCAGTTGTGTAGTGACAAGGTAGGGGTGGTATACAGAAGACAGCCCTATTTGGAAAAAGACCAAGTCCATATTATGGCAAGAACAGCTCAAATAAGCAAAGAAAAACGACAGTCCATCATTACTTTAAGACATGAAGGTCAGTCAATGCGTAACATTTCAAGAACTTTGAAAGTTTCTTCAAGTGCAGTCGCAAAACCCATCAAGCGCTATGATGAAACTGTCTCTCATGAGGACTGCCACAGGAAAAGAAGACGCAGAGTTACCTCTGCTGCAGATGATACATTCATTAGTGTTAACTACCCAAATAAATTCATCACAGAGTTCTAGTAACAGACACATCTCAACATCAACTGTTCAGAGGAGACGGCGTGAATCAGGCCTTCATGGTCGAATTGCTGCAAAGAAACCACTACTAATGGAACTTGCTTGGGCACGATCAATGGACATTAGACCGGTGGAAATCTGTCCTTTGATCTGATGAGTCCAAATTTGAGATTTTTGGTTCCCACCGCCGTGTCTTTGTGATGCAGAGTAGATGAACGGATGACCTCTGCATGTGTGGTTCCCACCGTGAAGTATGGAGCAGGAGGTTTGGTGGTGTGGGGGTGCTTTGCTGGTGACACTGTCTGTGATTTATTTAGAATTCAAGGCACACTTACAGTGAGGGTAAAAAGTATTTGATCCCCTGCTGATTTTGTACGTTTGCTCACTGACAAAGAGATGATCCGTCTATAATTTTAATGGTAGGTTTATTTGAACAGTGAGAGACAGAATAACAACAAAAAAATCCAGAAAAACGCATCTCAAAAATTTTGTAAATTGATTTGCATTTTAATGAGGGAAATAAGTATTTGACTCCTCTGCAAAACATGACTTAGTACTTGGTGGCAAAACCCTTGTTGGCAATCACAGAGGTCAGATGTTTCTTGTAGTTGCCCACCAGGTTTGCACATATCTCAGGAGGGATTTTGTCCCACTCCTCTTTGCAGATCTTCTCCAAGTCATTAAGGTTTCGAGGCTGACGTTTGGCAACTCGAACCTTCAGCTCCCTCCACAGTTTTTCTATGGGATTAAGGTCTGGAGACTGGCTAGGCCACTCCAGGACCTTAATGTGCTTCTTCTTGAGCCACTCCTTTGTTGCCTTGGCCGTGTGTTTTGGGTCATTGTCATGATGGAATACCCATCCACGACCCATTTTCAATGCCCTGGCTGAGGGAAGGAGGTTCTCACTCAAGATTTGACGGTACATGGCCCCGTCCATCGTCCCTTTGATGCAGTGAAGTTGTCCTGTCCCCTTAGCAGAAAAACACCCCCAAAGCATAATGTTTCCACCTCCATGTTTGATGGTGGGGATGGTGTTCTTGGGGTCATAGGCAGCATTCCTCCTCCTCCAAACACGGCGAGTTGAGTTGATGCCAAAGAGCTCCATTTTGGTCTCATCTGACCACAACACTTTCACCCAGTTATCCTCTGAATCATTCAGATGTTCATTGGCAAACTTCAGACGGGCCTGTATATGTATTCTTGAGCAGGGGGACCTTGCTGGCGCTGCAGGATTTCAGTCCTTCACAGTGTAGTGTGTTACCAATTGTTTTCTTGGTGACTATGGTCCCAGCTGCCTTGAGATCATTGACAAGATCCTCCCGTGTAGTTCTGGGCTGATTCCTCACCGTTCTCATGATCGTTGCAACTCCACGAGGTGAGATCTTGCATGGAGCCACAGGCCGAGGGAGATTGACAGTTATTTTGTGTTTCTTCCATTTGCGAATAATCGCACCAACTGTTGTCACCTTCTCACCAAGCTGCTTGGCGATGGTCTTGTAGCCCATTCCAGCCTTGTGTAGGTCTACAATCTTGTCCCTGACATCCTTGGAGAGCTCTTTGGACTTCGCCATGGTGGAGAGTTTGGAATCTGATTGATTGCTTCAAACTGAGATTAGGAGCACTCCCTTTAAGAGTGTGCTCCTAATCTCAGCTCGTTACCTGTATAAAAGACACCTGGGAGCCAGAAATCTTTCTGATTGAGAGGGGGTCAAATACCTATTTCCCTCATTAAAATGCAAATCAATTTATAACATTTTTGACATGCGTTTTTCTGGATTTTTTGTTGTTGTTATTCTGTCTCTCAGGGTTCAAATAAACCTACCATTACAATTATAGACTGATCATTTCTTTGTCAGTGTGCAAACGTACAAAATCAGCAGGGAATCAAATACTTTTGTCCCTCACTGTAATCAGCATGGCTGCCACAGCATTCTGCAGCGATACGCCATCCCATCTCGTTTGCGCTTAGTGGGACTATCATTTGTTTTTCAACAGGACAATGACCCAACACACCTTCAGGCTGTGTAAGGGCTATTTTACCAAGAGGGAGAGTGATGGAGTGCTACATCAGATGACCTGGCCTCCACAATCACCTGATCTCAACCAAATTGAGATGGTTTGGGATGAGTTGGACCGCAGAGTGAAGGAAAAGCAGCCAACAAGTGCTTAGCATATGGGGGAACTCCTTAAAGACTGTTGGAAAAGCATTCCAGGTGAAGCTGGTTGAGAGAATGCCAAGAGTGTCCAAAGCTGTCATGAAGACAAAGGGTGGCTACTTTGAAGAATATAAAATATAAAATACATTTTGATTTGTTTAACACTTTTTGGGTTACTACATGATTCCATATGTGTTAGTTCATAGTTTTGATGTCTTCACTATTATTCTACAATGTAAAAAATAAAGGAAAACTGTTGAATGAGTAGGTGTGTCTAAACCTTTGACTGGTACTGTATATAATGTAATTCAAGCCAGCTAAGGTCCTGATTAGCCAGTCCTGTGTAACATGACACTGATGATGAGAAGTCCTGTGATATTACAATATTCATGTGTGTGATATTGACACCACGTCTCAAATGTGTGATGTGAGAATTGGCCATTTTGAAAGGTACACACGTATATACACTGACAAAACATTATGAACACCTTCTTAATATTGAGTTGCCTTAAAGCCCTCAGAACAGCCTCAATTCATCGGGGTTATGGACTCTACAAGGTGTCGAAAGCGTTCCACATGGACTCCAATGCTTCACACCGTTGTGTCAAGTTGGCTGGATGTCCTTTAGGTGGTGGACCATTATTGATACACACAAGAAACTGTTTAGCATAAAGAAACCCAGCAGCGTTGCAGTTCTCCTACTACAATAACCCGTTCAAAGGCACTTAAATATTTTGTCTTGCCCATTCACCCTCTGAATGGCACACATACACAATCCATGTCTCAATTCTCTCAAGGCTAAAAAAATCCTTCTTTAACCTGTCTCCTCCCCTTCATCTACACTGATAGAAGTGGATTTAACAAGTGACATCAATAATGTTCCTAATGTTTTGTCCACTCAGTGTATGTTAGAAGTTTCAGGTTTCAAACTTTATTCGCCACGTGCCCAGGATACAACAGGTGTAAAACAGTACAGTGAAATTCTTAACTTGAGAGCTTCCCAACAATGCAGATAATAATAAAAAATCGAATAGAAACATGTATCCAAAAATAACATCAGTCTAAGTAGCTCATGTTAGAAGACATGGCAATGACATCATATCTCCCCACACTAAACAGAGATAGAATGAGAGATGTTCTAGCATGGAGCACATACAGAAACATCAGTTTTCCCCAGTGGCCAGGCAGTGCTGGTCGAGTCGAGATTCTGACCATTTCCATCCGCAGCCTTCCCCCACGTCGAGTGTCTTTCGTCTGCTCATGCCTAACCCCTATTACCTCCTGTTCACTGGCCTCCTCTGTCCATCTTCCCTCCATCCCTCCCACCTTCCTCCAACCCGCCCTCCTTCCTCCATGCTTTCATTCTCCGGACGTGAGCGACGAAAGACAACATCCATCACCTTGCAGACCTCCGCCACTTTACCTCCCTCCCTCCATCTCTCACTCTCATTTCCCCTCCCTTTCTTTCTTTCCTGGCTTTGTAATGGACAGATCTTTCCAATTACAGAGGGGAAAAAGGAGGAGGATGGAGGAGGGGTGTCTGTTCGCCCGCAACCCCCGACTGCTTCCACTTGACCTCCCCGCCGCCTCGTTTACCGAGAGAGACCACCGCACCAGGAAAGCAAACAGAGCTAGGCATGTGATTTTTCTCTCTTAATCTTTCCTTCTCTCGCTCTACTTCTCCCTCTCTCTCCCATTTTCTCTCTCTCTCTTTCCTTTTTTCCCCTCCCTCTCTCTCTTAATTTTCTCTTCTATCCCTTTCTCTCTCTCTCTCAGTCCGTCTCTCTATCTAAACTGATGTCTGCATGTAGGCCACACACAACAACTGTCTGAGTTCTGCTCAACCCACTCACTAGCAGTCGCTGTGCTTTGCTGCACACAGGCCCTTAGCACCATCACAATCTATCTGGTTGCTATAGGAGCACTGATCTGTGAATGGAGCCTTTTTGACTGGGTAAAGCCACCCAACTGACCCGCATTTAACATATAACTGTACCTACAACTGCTTCAAACCCAACCTCAGTCCCGCAAGATTATTTTAGGCGTATGTGACACAGCTCACTTGCCAGGCATGGACTCAACGATTTTGCTCCCTATAGGCAATATTCAAATGCTAAAAAATAACCGAAGAAATAGGTTAAATTACCAGAGATTCTCGCATGGCCCATTATATTAGGCTATCGGTATTACTCTGCTACATCAGCAAATAGTCTAGAAGTAGTTTAATACGAGCAGATTCTGAGAGACTTGCACTTTCTCTTGAGCTACATTTTATAGCCTACCTTTTAGGAGTGGGACGATTTTCCGACCGAGACAAATATGGGCGATCAATATTTATTTATAACCAAATTTAGTAACCTATAGCCTAATCCTATTAAGGAAGTACATTTCCTTGGAAAGATAACGGCCACGTGTTTCTCCGTCCATGTATAGACTATAGCCTACTCTATTTAATTGAGACCACACGCGTACCTGATCTCGCGCATGTGGCTACTGAACTTGAAGCAGCAGGAATGATGAGAGAGGAGACTTTCTCTTGAGCTATGTTTTGCATATATGATCTAGCTTATCCTTTGGGAGGATGATTTGCAGGCAGAGACAAATAAATGGGTAATGACAAGGCTCAATGCTCGCTCACCGTGGTACAGTAGCTCACGATGATCGAAGGTTAGGTTTGCACCTCAACTCACGTTGGTTGAGCGCCCTGCACTTCTTTCCGTTATCAATAATGATTTACAGGCATTGTACATTTCCTTGAAAAGATAACTACTACTTGGTTCTCCGTTTATGCATAGGCAGCCTACTCTATATATAAATGATTTGTGGGTAACGATTGAATTAAAAAAGTCAAAAATAAACAAAAAAAAATGGTTCTTTGCAAAGAGCAATTGGAAAAGCAAGAATTTAGCTAGGACTGTCTGGGAGTGGTCTAAGTGGGGAGGGGAAAACTGAAAACGAGCTGTTATTGGCATATAGGTCTGGAACTCTCTTATTGGTCTATTAACTAATGTACAACATATATATAAAACACAGGACTGCACTGGGTCTTTAATAACAATCATTTGGGGGGTGCTTATATTTGTCCTAGTTCAAACATGTACAAGTCTGTAGTAGTACTTATGTGTGAATTTGAAATGTGTTTTTTTTGGATATCCCAACTCCCCCTCCGAGTGAGGTCCCAGCCAGGGTCTGCCTCAACAGCGAGCAATTAAGGTAAAGTGCCTCGCTCAAGGGGACATCAACAGATTTCACCTTGTCAGCTCGGGGATTCAAACCAGTGACTTTACGGTTACTGGCCAAACATTCTAATCGCTAGGCTACCTGTCGCCCTAGAGGCTACCTGCTGCCCTCCGCGTGTGTGTGTGTGTGTGCCTGCATGCATGCGTATGTGCGTTACCTGTCACCCTCAGTTTCTCAGTGCCGATGCTGATCTCCTTCTCGTCAGCGGAGAAGAGCACCCGCTCCCCGTCAGGACTCCTCACCTCGAACCTCTGACACTGGGCCTCCACCATCTCCGAGCCTGGAGAGAGTGGGAGAGAAAGAGAATTAGAATGAAAAATCCCCTTTGTTGGGTCAATGTCATACAAAACACAAACACATTGCAAACCATCACATATCACACCTCACCTCTATTGCAGGTGTTTACCTGAGGGCAGAGATGCAATGGTTTTTGAAGAGAGAATAAGGACAGTTGTGAGAGAGAGTTCTATTTGCACATCATTATAACACAGTACATAGCCATAATATGACATTTGAAATGTGTCTCTTCCTTTGAAGCTTGTGAGTGTAATGTTTACAGTTCATTTGTGACTGTTTATTTATCTTTAGTTTTTTTTTATCTATTTCACTTGCTTTAGCAATGTAAACATATGTTTCCCATGCTAATAAAAAGCCAATTGAATTGAGAGAGAGAGATAGAGAGCATGAATGATGGTGAGAGACAGAGAGAGAGAGAGGGGAAGATAAAGAGAGGTAGAGAGAGAGAGAAAGGGAGAGAGAGAACGCGGAGAAAGAGAGAGAGAGAGCATGAGAGAGAGGGAGAAAGAGGGAGAGAGAGAGGGAGAGAGAGCGGTAGGGAGAGAGAGAAAGCAGAGAAAGTGAGCCAGTCTATAAATAAAAGAGCGAGCTGAAAGCTGGGAAGGCAACTTTTAACCTTTGATCCTTGAGCACTGGTGCTCAACATAGTGTACTACTTGGTACAAACAGGTTCTTACACTGAAGTACTTGACCTAACAGCTTGTGGTTAAATGTTGCCGTTATACTGAACAGAAGCCTTGTTTTTGAATGGCTGGTTGTGAATGGAGACATTTTTATTGAAACATGGACGGTCATGTAAAACAACCTATCATGCTAGACCTGCAGCCTCTGTAACTCTAACCATATGGCAGTACTGTACAGCACACAATAAGGAAACCTGACCTTGTGTCCCTGTTCCATTGAAGACTTGAGGCAGAAAAGCCTGGGTCTACAACCAAAAGCCATTGCTTGTCTTACATAGCCATGTCAAAGGTACAAAATACATAGCTATTAGCTGTCACCTCCTCCACATCTTTCCGACCTTCAGGGACTGATAGGAGAGGGCATTATTTGTTTGTTGCCTCTTCATCCCTCCCTCCCTCGCTCCCTCCATTCCAATCCAATCCACTCTTCCTCCTCTCTTTTCATTTGGCCTTAAGTCTTGCTGAGCTGAGGTAAAAGCCTGTATCTATTGGAGGTTTCCAGCAGGTCTACTGCTAGCTGCTCGGAGCTGTGCTCTTCAGCCATTCCATCTGTCATTTAGCATCCCAGAGTGCCATGTCAGTCATAATAAGACTTTATTACTGGTGATCAATCTGGGATTACCTTCCACCTGATAAGGTAAAGAAAATGGCCGCTCCCTCTCTGGCCCTTAAACACATCGGACAGTTAAAGCTATCCTGCTGTGCTGGCTGGATTTTCAGTGCTATTTTTGTTGTTGTTTGTTTACTTCTCAGGTTCTCTTTTTAATGTGTGTTTCTGGATTCCGAGGCTCGTTTTTCTGTTGTTTAAATGGCACTTTTTTCTGTTCCGTCTTCATTGATTCGTACTAATGAAAAGAATTGTTCCAATGAGGATGAAAGGATTTGAAATTGTTTGCAATAAAGACACTGTGGGCTGTTACCCAGCGGAGATACATTTCTGATAACAATTAGTATTGGGGCAATTATACTGTAGTCTCTTGAAATTGATCTTGAAAAATCAAACAAAGTTGGGCATCAATCTGCCCAGCGATGAAACGTGGTTTCTATTTCTTTCTTTCTTCTGGTGCCGTTTAAAAAAATTCATCATGTATGCAATTCAGATCCTCCTCGTGTAGACTCCTATAAGTGGTTTGCAGAGTTTGACAACTTGTTTTTCTACGAGCCCCATCTGATTAAAAGAAAAAACTTGGAATAATGATGACGGTTGGAGATTAATAGTACCCCACTCCCGCAGATAAAGCCAACCTAATTCCGATGGATGCCGATAACGACAGGAGTCCTCATTAAGAAAAGTGTTAATTTATGTGCTCATTTGATTAATCCCCACTTGACCGAATCTTACTATGATGGGTTTCTCAGGGGCCCTTATTCATATGCTGTGCCTAGCTCCTCTCCTGCTCCTGCTCTGCCTGCTGGCGATGGTACGGATATGATACAAGCAGACACAGAAAAGCAAAAGTGATGGGAGGAAAAGAAAGGATGTAAAGAGAAAGAGAGAGAGAGAGCGAGAGAGAGAGAGATTGGGGTGACAAACTGAAAATAAATAGCCGTGGCATCGCCGCAGACTACATCAAAACAACAGTGCGGTATTCAAATTAAACTCTTTCTCCTGCTGATGTCAGTCCATTGCTCTGTCTCCCTCTCTCTTGCTCCGGGAGAGAAGGGGAATTGCAGGCGTAGGGGGGTGCGTTAAGGAAGAGGATGCTGGCGTGACAGATGTGGGGTGGCGGGCGTTGCTCTTGGGGGTCGGGCGACACACTTAGGCGCCACGGTTGTGAATAAATCACTAGATGCTTTAAAAAACGTGTAAATGCGGCAGTGACCAAGGCATCGAGTCACAGCAGGAAGCATTCACCCCACCCCCGGCCAGGGCGCCGTTCTGTTCGATTCTGCTCCACCTCTCACTGAATTTCCACATTACTGTTTGACTTTGAGATAGAAAAGTCAAATAGTTTGACTCTGATTACATTTGCAACATGGCGACAACAGTGCTCAGCATCAATAGCGCCTGGCATCAACAACCTCAACCGTCCTTCAGATCCCATAGACTTCCACTTACAGTAGATACGCTCCAAAGATCATCAACAACCTCAACCGTCCTTCAGATCCCATAGACTTCCACTTACAGGAGATACGCTCCAAAGATCAACAACCTCAACCTTCCTTCAGATCTCATAGACTTCCACTTACAGTAGATATGCTCCAAAGATCATCAACAACCTCAACCGTCCTTCAGATCCCATAGACTTCCACTTACAGGAGATACGCTCCAAAGATCATCAACAACCTCAACCGTCCTTCAGATCCCATAGACTTCCACTTACAGGAGATACGCTCCAATGATCATCAACAACCTAAACCGTCCTTCAGATCCCATAGACTTCCACTTACACGAGATACGCTCCAAAGATCAACAACCTCAACCTTCCTTCAGATCTCATAGACTTCCACTTACAAGAGATACACTCCAAAGATCATCAACAACCTCAACCTCAACCTTCCTTCAGATCCCATAGACTTCCACTTACAGGAGATACGCTCCAAAGATCATCAACAACCTCAACCGTCCTTCAGATCCCATAGACTTCCACTTACAGGAGATACGCTCCAAAGATCATCAACAACCTCAACCGTCCTTCAGATCCCATAGACTTCCACTTACAGGAGATACGCTCCAAAGATCATCAACAACCTCAACCGTCCTTCAGATCCCATAGACTTCCACTTACAGGAGATACGCTCCAATGATCATCAACAACCTCAACCGTCCTTCAGATCCCATAGACTTCCACTTACAGGAGATACGCTCCAAAGATCAACAACCTCAACCTTCCTTCAGATCTCATAGACTTCCACTTACAGGAGATACACTCCAAAGATCATCAACAACCTCAACCTCAACCTTCCTTCAGATCCCATAGACTTCCACTTACAGGAGATACGCTCCAAAGATCATCAACAACCTCAACCGTCCTTCAGATCCCATAGACTTCCACTTACAGGAGATACGCTCCAAAGATCATCAACAACCTCAACCGTCCTTCAGATCCCATAGACTTCCACTTACAGGAGATACGCTCCAAAGATCATCAACAACCTCAACCGTCCTTCAGATCCCATAGACTTCCACTTACAGGAGATACGCTCCAAAGATCATCAACAACCTCAACCGTCCTTCAGATCCCATAGACTTCCACTTACAGGAGATACGCTCCAAAGACCATCCACAACTCCAGTCCCCCAGATACAACCACGGGGGAATTACTCCTATTCACACAAGCAGAGCAACAACACCACGCAGGAAAGATAATGGCATTCTACATCCAGGCGTTAAGCCACTATTAACACTTGATGAACATTCCATGTTTTCATGCCCGTGATCTAGGCACGTTTTTTTCTTTGGCTCTGAGGTACATGACTTCAGTTTAAGAAAAATGTCGACTTTAGTGAGGTACATTTTTAGAATGCTCTCTTACATTTTTAAACGTTGTCGGAAAGGCAAAAGCAGTGCTAACTGACTCTGACTGACTCCCTGACAGCTCCGTATGTCCTCACCATCAAAAAAACGTCAAAACGGATGAATTTAAACATCAGCGGTATGTGGCGTAAGACCGTGATAAGTGGTTGTCTCACCAAGCTACCTTAAGATGAACGTCACTCTGGATAAGTGTCTACTAAATGACCATAATAACTGTAAATGTAATATAAGAGGGGAAAATGGCTGCTGGACGTCAAAGAAAATCCTCCAGAGCAGAGTTTACACTCACAACACTTCACGGGATGGCTTGTTAGAACACTTTGGAACACTTTGGAGAAGACAAGGACATTGCCACTTAGCCACAACCGGTGATAAGAAGTAGTTAAATCCACATTGACAGCAGCAGCCCACACCGAGGAGATATTGGGTCTGGACTGTCGTCTGAAACTTTTGCTCCTCAGAAGATTAATGACAACAGGGCGCTATAAACGAGCTGCTCGAGATCATTAATTGATACAGATTTTCCTGTGATTAGAGAAGGATGAAGGATGATCCTCTGTGGTGATATTGAACACGCAGGAAATGTCACTTGTTAAATCAGAGATAGGGTTCCAGGCCGAAGACATTGCAGACGTGACATTGCATCAACCAAAGGTTCAGTGCCACGTCAATGACTGTCAGGCATCACATTGCTATAGGATATACTGTGGTTAGTGAATATGTTCAACACCCAGGCGTCGTGAGACAGCAGATGACTGCTTTTTAGTCAGTCTGGAACGCGGGCAGTTTGGGGGGTTTGGTGAGAACCACGAAGAAGGAAGGGGCAATCCCTGTTTGGTGCCATTTTGACCTGTCAAATACAAAAGAAGAGGGAACGGGGGAAGAGGCCACAAATTCTGGAGTCATTTTGGCCCGTCAAAATATAAAGTCTGAAGTAAAAAGTTTGGAACTCGTCGAGTTAGTTGGTCACGGGTAAGTCACGGCACGGCCCCTTTAACTTTGAACGAGGGCTGAAAAACGCTGAATTTAATTTGGACTTTCAAAAGTAAACACTGAAGAAGGTGATGCAACTCTGCGAAACAACGAGGTCATCGCTGGTCTCTTTTTGAAGTGCTGAAATCAGTCAGAGAGCGGAGTCTCCTGGAAGAAGACCTTTCGACTCTTTGAAGGTGCTTTTTGAAAAACTAAAGAGCCGTGGAGTGAAGGAGTCAGAAAACTGCAGCGCACAGCAACTTTTACCCCAGGTTAGAAAAAACTACACATGATTTATGGACAAACATACACAAATTATGTATCTAAATTTGATTACACTCATTAATAAAGAGCGCGGGAGAAAAAAGGAAAAAGTGAAAAAGTTCAGGAGAATCTTTTTAGCCAGGGAGACGAAGGAGGCAAAGAAGAAACGATGCTAAAGGTTGATTTAATCACACACTCTTCATAGCTATCTGTAAACACGGAGGCCTGCTGTGTCATCTGTACACACACATCAATAACCGGCATGACATTGATGGGAACAAAGCAAAATAAGTATTTCCTTCATAAAAAGGGACAGATTCTATTCTAACATATGTCCCAATATACCTATAGCAAATATGTTGTCATTGAGAATGATCTCGCGTCACAAAGCATATGCAATGCTAGTTCATCACCTTTTATATGCCATCTGTAAAGAACAGTTGCAAACTGTCGGTCGTAGCTACAGGGAAAGACGGCCCCATGCCCCGTACAGGCACAGCAGACATGATCAAATGTATAATTCATATTCCTGTCACTGCAGCTGCCTCTTACCCAGAATGACTCAAGGGCAAGTTAGACTTTGAGTACATACCAAATTGCTTAATAGCAAGTAAGAGCAAATACCAAAATAACAAGGGAGTAGAGCTTTCAACACCTGTTCCTATTGGACACTAAGAATGGGTGACAGAGCGGGGATCCAATCAGAGTGCCTTTTCTCTTTACCCCAAACTCTTGTGTGGTAATCACAGAACATCTCCCACTCTAACCCTTGCCTTAATCCATTCCACACGATACAGCAGCTGGACAAAAACATTTGTGGAACGATTCCTCCGAGATAAAAGAGAAAAGAATTACTGAGCAGGAGAAGATAACGGGGCATATATGAAGCCCGAAGTTTAGAAGCTCATTACAAAGTCATAGGGGAGTTTGCCAGCTTAAGGTTTGAAGTCCATTTCTTCTAGGAAAGAGAAAAGGAGAGGAAAGCGTATAAAAGGAGTGTTTTGGATAGAGTGTTCGGATGGACGGTGAAAGTCACTTCTAAAATTGGCAGCGTGGCGGGTGAGAGTGATCCCTGTGACGTTGTTGTCACACACTCAGTCACATACGCCCTTATGCGCTGTCTTTCCCAAAAATGCATTTTGGCCCTCGTCGCCAGTTTTGGTCGCCTGTCTCCTGCCACGGTCATAATGAAATCTTCTCGCAAAGTGAGAAAGCCTTTTATTACCCAGAATGCACTTATTCAAATGAAAAGTCAATGACACACCCCAACAACAAAAAAAGACAACAGGCGTTCCCGTTCGCCCTTGCTGTCCTTCGAGCAGCTGGGCCCCACATCCAGAAAATACTCTCATGATGTTATTCTCTCCGAGGGGGGAAGGAGGACACAGGACTAGGAGATTGCTGCTATAAACTGATCCAAGGACAGTTTTTAGTTTTTCTTCACTTCTGATTGTTAAGGATTTTGAGAGGCTTAGCTGATCCTAGATCTGTGGTTAAAGGCAATTTCTACATGGAGAGGAGGACAATAGCATTTTGGTGTCAGAGAGTGGGGCCAAAAGCCTACTTTCTGTGGGCCAAGTTCACTTTTCATTTTTACGAGCCCTGATTGGGATATGGGCCGTGACAGGTCCTCACTCAAATTAACGAGGTGACAGGACATGAGAGGAAGGAAGGAGGGAGGGAGGAAAAGAGGGACGATAAAACAGAGTGCAGCGCTCAAGGCTCAGTGATGGCCCTGTCTGGTCCTTTGTGCCCTTAGCAACTGGCTGATGCAGGGGAATAAGGTGTGTGTGTGTGTGTGTGTGTGTGTGTGTGTGTGTGTGTTTGCACATGTATGTGTTTGTCTGTGTGCGAATGCATGTGCGTGTGTGTCGTTGGCTGGAGTTCCAATGCCCTAATAGCACCAAGGTGAACTGTGTGTGTCTCCTCCAAGGACCTTACGATCAGAGCACGTCAGCCGTGATTTCAAAGTGTGCCTCATAATTGACTGTAATATCATTTATCTGAGCTTATGGACAGAGGAACTTCAAAATACAGACAGACAGACAGACAGACAGACAGACAGACAGACAGACAGACAGACAGACAGACAGACAGACAGACAGACAGACAGACAGACAGACAGACAGACAGACAGACAGACAGACAGACAGACAGACAGACAGAGTAAATTAAAGAGAGAGAGAGAGAGAGATATACAGAGAAAGTAAATTAGAAAAAGAGAGAGAGAGGAAACGTCTGGATGGGACGATCAGGAATGCAGAGTAGAACTTGGAAGATGAATGTTATCACTGCTAGCCAGTTCACAGACGGAGAACAGGAAGAGATAGAGAGGAAAGGAGAGAGCGATAGAGAGAGGGAAAGAGGGAGGGGGAGGAGTCAGAGGGAATGGAGGAAGAGACGAGTATTAGAAAGAGAGAGAGAGAGACTAACACACTAAGGTTGCCTGAGTACCACACTAAGGGACAGGGTCATACTGGTCTCACCAGGTACCCTTATCTCCTTGGACCAGCGGCCACTAAGCTGATAAATACAATGACAGCCATCTAAGAAAGTTGAGTCTCTCTCTCTCTCTCTCCTTGTGGGTCCCACTAGTCTGCCAGTGTTACTGCTATGTATGAGTCCCTTCCAGATACCACAGTTTCCATTCCATTCCAGGACAAAATCTCCCAATCAATCATGGCCATATCCAAGGGGGCAGCAGTCCAGTAAAACGCAAGCCCCTTTCCTCCTGACTAGAAAGTGGGTGAATGTCGTCAACATGCTGACTCAGAGCTCCTTCAGAAACCCTTCGGAATCCTTCTGGAATCTCTGACAGGAGGAGAGGAGGGAATTCTGTTCCGGACTTCTGGAACAATGCAGAACTCCCCCAGAATGATGTGTTGGTGCCAGCAAGTCAGTCAGTCAGTGAGGCACCATGCGGTGTGGCCCAGGGGGCGGGGATAGTTAACGGAAGCCCCATCATGTGCTTGGTTGCTTGGTCGGGTTCTCCCAGGCCTGGGGGATTCTGAGGCTACTTTTGCTACTTTTGTTCAAGAGTCCAGGTAATCTGTGTGTGTGTGGGGGGGGCAGCTGGTGGCGACGGAGGCTGACTCACCCACGGTGAGCTGTCCTGTTAGCTGACCAAGGTCGTTTCTCGCGTTCACCGTCACATTCCTGTCTGACTGCAGGATCAGAGGATTGTCCTAGAGAGATAGAGAGAGAGAGAGAGAGAGAGAGAGAGAGAGAGAGAGAGAGAGAGAGAGAGAGAGAGAGAGAGAGTGTCAGCAAATAACTTTCCACGGTAGACCCCATCGCTAGAGCAAATGGCTACAGCGACAATGGATAATCTGCACAATAAATGTACAGGCACTGTTCGGGGTCAAGGACGAGTCAGTCACTCATGTTGCTGCTTAATAAACCCCTAACAGGCACTTTACATGCCAAACCATACAGGAAACCTTTCTTCCCCTTCCACCCCCTTCTCTCTCTTTCTCTGTAGGGTGGCAGGGAGCCTAGTGTGTTGGGCCAGTAACCGCAAGGTTCAAATATCCAAGCCAGAAAGGTGATGAAAATATATTGATGTGCCCTTGAGCAAGGCACTTAACCCTAATATGCTCCAGGGGCGTTGCACCACAATGGATGACCCTGTAAAACAACACATTTCACTGTTATCTATCTGGTGTATGTGGCAATAACAGCGTCTGTCTGTCTGCCTGTCTCTCTCTCCTCTCTCTGTCTCTGTCGCTCTAAAACAACCACCGTGCCTGATGTAAGTGCAGAGTACACGTCCTCACTGAGTTCCATTGAAGTCCATTGTGTTTGAAGAGCCACATGTTCTAACAGTTCTCTGAACTGATGTTGCCCTGCAACAGTCCTCTATAAATAAGTTCATCCTTCCCCATTCCATCTGAGTACAACATGCGGTGATTGTGACTCACTCATTCCTAGAGCATTTAGGCTTTGAACAGAGAGTGAATAATGCACACAACAGCAGAACTCTATGAACACTTAGTAGAAAGCAACCTGTTTGGGCTAGGGGGCAGTATTGAGAATTTTGGAAAAAATATGTGCCCATTTTTAACTGCCTCCTACACCAACTCAGAAGCTAGAATATGCATTTTATTGTTCAGGTTTGGATAGAAAACACTCTGAATTTTCTAAAACAGTTTGAATGGTGTCTGTAAGTATAACAAAACTCATATTGCAGGCAAAAACCTGTGAAAAATAGATTTAAAAAAAATGTGAATTTTGTGACTGTACTATTTAGTGTCATTGTTTTATAGATACCATAGTGAGAAAGGATTCAGTTCGCAACTCCTACGGCTTCCACTAGATGTCAACGATCTTTATAAAGTTGTTTGAAGCATCTGTGATGAATACAGACCGAATTAGAATGCAGGAAAGTTGACACGTCATCACTTCATTTTTTGCGCCTGCGCATAAATCTGAGAAGAGTGTGTTTGTCATAATCGTTTATCTAGACACTTGATAGGTTGTGTGAAAATATTACTGATGGTTACTGATGTTTCACGTTAAAAATGGACCAAAAGATTAATGCTAAACAACGTTTGACATGTTTGAACAAACGTAAATAGATTATTTACTAGGTTTTTTTTAGCTTTTCGGCGTGACTTTACACCCCCCACCACGTTTTGTGGGAGCCTACTGAACGCTAACTATTTGGTGTTATTTGGACATAAATTATGAACTTTGTCAAAAGAAACCACATTTGTTCTGGACCTGGGATACCTGGCAGTGCCTTCTGATGGAGATAATCAAAGGTAAGGGGATATTTACAATGTTATTATCGATATTAGATGATGCTAACTGTATAGCTTAGCTTATTGTTCTTAGCATAGTACCCCGTTTATTGCAAAATGTGATTTCCCAGTAAAGTTATTTTGTGATCTGGCCATTTGGTAGCAATTACGAGATGATAATATATTATTCTTTGAATGACAATATTATAATTTACCAATGTTTTCGAATAGTAATTCCGTGATTTGTAATGCTGGATTCACTGGGAGCATTCGAGCCGAAAAAAATTCTGAATTTCACCGCGACTGTAAATGCTGTTTTTGGATATAAATATGAACTTGATGGAACTAAAAATGCATGTATTGTATAACATAATGTCCTATGAGTGTCATCTGATGCAGATTGTCAAAGGTAAGTGCATAATTCTAGCTAGTTTTCTGTCTGTTGATGCCCTTCTTTGAATTGGCTAAACATTACACACAGCTATTGTCAATGTACTCTCCTCACATAACCTAACTTTATGCATTCTCCGTAAAGCCTCTTTGAAAATCGGACAGCGTGGTTAGATTTAGGAGATGTGTATCTTTCAAATGGAGGAAAATAGTTGATTATTTGAGTATTTGAAATGATTACTCTTGCAGTTTTGAATTCCCCGCTGTGGTCACATGACAATGAATCCCAATACCGGGATAAGATCCTGCCCCCTGGCCTCAACAGTCAAAAGTCCGTTGAAATGAGGATTGAAATTGAATATGTTTTTCATGACCTTCAGCGATGAGTACGAATACATTAACAGATGTAAAATGGAGCAGTAGCGACTAAGATTGGGTTGCCGTAAATGTTGATATAATTTCCTCAGGAATGGCGCCATTGAGGGATTCATTAACATGAATCACTCACATGGCCATTGCCACAAGCAATTTTAGAGAATTCCTATACATTGGTAGAACACCAAGGAAAACCCCGGCAGTCACTAAGTAAACCCACGTGTTTACACCAATGAGTCATCTAAACTCTATTGAATGGTCCTGATATGATCAGTAATTCAATTGTCGCAGCACACAGGCTGTCAATACACTCCACCTTGACCGTCAAATGATTTTCAGGATCTTCCCTTGCGTTCAAATGCAAATGTCTCAGCCACTCCGTGAAGTCACAGGTTTATATTAAGCCAACTAAAAAGGGCCCTAAAAAGTCGCAAAGTCAGCCGTGAAGACCTTGGAGACATCTATGCCCTAAACCCTAGCCTTAACCCTTACCCTAACCATAACCCTTACCTTAACCATTTCAAATGTCAATGTCAATGGGGTAACGTCAGAGTTGGGACGTCCCAAGTATCCCTGATAGCATAAACCATTCTAAAAGTTGCAAAGTCAGTGGCGAGGATCCTCTGAAAAGTCACAGGCTTATATTAAACCAGCTAAATATTGCCCTAAAAGTCGAGAGGTCAGCGGTGAGGACCCGTGGTTGTGGCCTGAGACTGGCTTAGCGAGCTTGACTGCAGGTCAGAGTTCATTTGATTGGTGAAGAGCACAAACACCATTAGAAACGCACGCACGCACACACACACACACACACACACACACACACACACACACACACACACACACACACACACACACATACAGTTAGACACTGGGGCTCAGTTGAAGGGATTTAGATGTCTGAAGTGCTGGCTCTTTAGAAGTGTGCCAGGTGCCGATACCTCTCTCCCGGGGCGCTCTCCTTTGTTCCAGTTAGTTCCTCCTTCCTCCACCCTCCCTATACACCCCACATACAGTACGTACATTAAATCTGGCCCTTTGTGATGAAGTCACCTCCCAAGGTCAAGAGGAAACGTAGAAAGAGCTTTTGTAGAAGTGCTCTTTATTGGACTTTTCCCTGGACCATGTGACCTGACCAGGTAAAACTACTGACCCCTCGTTACAAGCTATACATGTAGTCAGGTAAAACTCCTGGTCCTAGCTATGAAAAACACTGAAACAAGAGACTTTGAAACTGGCACAGTGCAAAACATGACATCCTCATTTGAATCTTGAAAACAAAAGAGGGGGGTTGTGGTAAGAGTCAAACTGGGTTTATTTAGAGCAGCTTGTCCCATAGTCATAGTCTCAATCACACACCGCAGGGTGGAGTTCACTAGCGCCGTTCTGCCGCGTCGCCATAACTTAGTATAATTAATTCAAATAACTGTCTATGCTTTGGGCCGCCGTCGTCACGGTAGTCTCAAATTACAGAGGAAAAACTCTCACCTCGCCCCTACTTGCTGATTCCAAGTCAAGGTCGAAATGCAAAGTGCCCGGACAGTGTTATTTTCCACCCGCATGTGTGTAGAGGTGTGGGCCACAACACACTGTCAGGTAGATTTCTACCCAGAGACGAGGAAAGGTCATTGATTGGCCAAAGACCCCTAATCCAAGACTAGACCAGTTCCAGGCTGACTACATTGCAGATGCACGCCAGATCTCACAACGTCTGGATGGGTGTGTAACATATCAGCTAACCACATCATATGATAAAGCAATCTGATGCCCGACTGCACAGTCGAGGAGGTGGCACGCAACCATTGGCTGATGCAATGCAACATCTGCAATGTAGTAGGCCTGGAACACCAAGGTGACCAGTACTCATCTTTACATACTTCTTCTTTACTGAACCAAAATGGTTCCACATAGAACCCATTTCTATACTGAGCAAAAATAACATGCAAAAATGTCTAAGATTTTACTGAGTTACAGTTCATATAAGCAAATCCGTCAATTGAAATAAATGCATTAGGCTCTAATCTATGGATTTCACATGACTGGGAAGGGGTGCAGCCATTGGTTGGCCTGGGAGGGCATAGGCCCACCCACTGGGGAGCCAGGCTCAGCCAATCAGAATGAGTTTTTCTCCACAAAAGGGCTTTATTACAGACAGAAATATTTCTCAGGAAAGAAATACAAATAAAAGACTACCCACGGATGCCCAGACTGAATTTATTACATTCATTCTTAGAAGCAGGTCTCTCTCTCTAGCTCTCTCTCTATATAATGAAAACCATAGGGGAATGAATAAACTGCAGGTGACCCAATTTTTCTGTTGATTTCCCCAAATTAATATGCCGCTGTTCGGGCGTGAATTCAAATGAGAATATTCTGTTAAATTGGGAGAGAGTTGCTGATCCAATTGAGAGAGAGAGAGAGAGACAGATAGATTTTTCCCCCCAGTCTGCCACCTGCGATTCATTATCCCCACTTTCATTGTTTTCTCCTGTTTATGACGGCAGGCCAAAACTTTAATAAATCACACCTGCTTGGCTCTAATTTTAGAATGCTGTGGACCGGCTCGGCGGTAACATTCACCAAATCATTTCGCCTCACCTAATTGGTGAATACCCCGCTCTTGGAATTAATTATTTGCAATGGCGCGTATGATGGGATTTAGTATTGTTCTCCACACAGTTTCAATTGATAGGACTTTGCTCAGCGTGAAAACATTGGGCCCTGCATCCTTCCATGGACTCATCTCCCCAAGGCTCAGCCACTGTAGCCTACGTTCAATTGTGTGTGATTTGAAGTCACTGTGGAAAAGAGCATATCCTAAATAATTACATGTAATTCTCTGTGGATTTCAGGGAAGCCTCAGAGCCCAAATACTGATTAACAAACATATATTAACTTTCAGCTGGTAAACAGACATCAGTGTAACCTTATTATCCCTCTTTCAAAGAAATAGCCCTTCCAATTATTCAATCTCTTCCGCCTTCAACTTTGTCATTTGAAGGTTTTCTGATGTCGGTTGCATCTTAAATTGAAAGTGTTTGTATTTCGGCAATTACCCAGAAGCCTCTGTAGTCTAAGCCCGGGTTGGCTCTTCAAGTCCATTCATGACCACATTCAAGTCCCACTGTACTAAGATTAATTAGACAGTCAATAGATTCCCTTCACTTTGATGGTTTGTATAGGCGGACGCACGTCAGAAAGCTGAATTGAATTAGTTGGGTAATAAGCAGAAGAGTGGAGGGTTGGATTGGTAGGGTCTTATCGGTCTTTCAGCTTTGCTGCTGCGCATAGCTGTGAATAGCAATGCAGCTGGTGGAGGAGAAATACGATATCCCTCCACAGGACTCTCTGAAGACCCCGCTGTCTGAATTTAGCCCTCTGAAGTGTGTGAATTTAGCAGGCAACCGAATGAGAAGAAAATAAAGAAAAAGTGCAACGCTTTCGGTGGCCCTCATAACGCTTTACCAGAGGGGTTAACAAGCAATGGTGTTCATCAATGTGGCGTTGCTTAGGCATTCTGGACATTATTTTCAACTCTCCGCTCCCCTTTCCGACACGCGTGACATTATTCCATTGGCAGGTGCAGCAATAGTGTTTCCCGCTTCGATTACAACCGCTTTCCCAAACGAGCGCCAGGTGGGTTTTAGTGAGTCTCAAGACAAAATTGACAAAACCAAAATTATTCAGTGTGTGAAATAATGGATTCCTCAGGGGTGTAGCACATCAACAGTAATATACGTGCATCTACATCTGCATTGCTTGCTGTTTGGGGTTTTAGGCTGGGTTTCTGTACAGCACTTTGAGATATCAGCTGATGTAAAAAGGGCTTTATAAATACATTTGATTGATTGATATAGAGGATGGATGAGCCGGATTGGCATCGGTGTCACGCCCGATGTCCACCAGATGATATGTGTTTTGTTTTCCAGGATGTATAGCCGCCATTTTCCGTACTTGACGTTCGCTTTTCAACTCGCTAAAAGCGTCTGTGTGTGTACTTCTGTTTGTACCACCTCACGATAAAGCAACGCACAAGTTGATAATACTGAACGCACAGAACCTAGCGCTGCTGACTGCTCCACTGACAACTAATGACTTCCCCCGGAACGCAAAGAGTTGGATGCATCTGGTGGACATGAGGCATAACAGTGTGCCTCAGGGCACCATTTGTCTTTTCCCCAGCAGAGTATCTTATCTGCCTTCTCACTGCGTGTGTGCGTCCATGCGTTCGTGCCTGCGCGTGTCCGACAGCGTGTGCCTTTCACCAAGCAAACAGAACGCACAGAGAACTCCAGAACTCTAGTAGCCAAGCTCCTCATCAGCCGGTCTTCAGCCACAACACTTCAAGAGCTTCTAATAGCTACATACGGTAGAAGACAATATGCGGTATGAGACAGCTTTGTACTTGACAAAAGCCAACTAAATATTTCAACTTTTACTGTAACTAAGAGCCTCTAACATCAACCCTACCGGTACACAATGGACATACAACACCATGACATATAGCAGTATATATGGACCTGATCCATGTCTATTAATGGATCACACAAACTATTTTACCTAAATAATGTTCTATTGTCACATAAACTCTGGATAGGTCCAATGAAATGTGTTGTTTTACAGGGTCGGCCATAGTAGGACGTCGATTAGCGTTAAGTGCCTTGCTCAAGGGAACATTGATTGATTTTTCACCTTGTCAGTTCGGGTATTCAAACCAGCGACCTTTTGGTTACTGGCCCAATGCTCTACCTGCTAGGCTACAACACTCCACCAGCTGTCCCCAACGTTTTAGCACATCACATTCTGTACAAGTCGTCACATTCTAGAGACGTCCTTCAACAATGCAAAATCGTTATCATCACTGGAGGAAAGACAGACAATCTAAACCTGTTTGTATGAATGTGGAGACAAACGGGACACAGAACATCCTCATGCAATGTAAACACACACACACACACACACACACACACACACAGAAAGACACACAGAGACATACAGACACACACACACACACAGAGAACCACCCCCCCACACACACACTCGCATGCAGTGCACACACAGTGAGACCTCTGCTCTCTTCTGTAGTCCACCTTGTTTGCACCCTGCGTATCCCAACATCCTTTGAGACGAGACCATGTGACGCATAGCGCCCACCTCTGATACTCCTTCTATCACCTCCATTATCCCCTTCACTCCTGCTGCTACTCAATCAATGTGCTGTCTCACACACACATTTTAAGTACTTTAATTGAATCCACCAATCAAATTTACCAAGAAAAAAAAGCACCTCCTTCTCCAAACAGCTAGGCTGCCCACGACAGCTGAAACAGAGCGGTACCAAGCCAACTGGTCTCCTTCTCCAAACAGCTAGGCTGCCCACGACAGCTGAAACAGAGCGGTACCTAGCCAACTGGTCTCCTTCTCCAAACAGCCAGGCTGCCCACGACAGCTGAAACAGAGCAGTACCTAGCCAACTGGTCTCCTTCACCAAACAGCTAGGCTACCCACGACAGCTGAAACAGAGAAGTACCTAGCCAACTGGTCTCCTTCTCCAAACAGCTAGGCTACCCACGACAGCTGAAACAGAGAAGTACCTAGCCAACTGGTCTCCTTCTCCAAACAGCTAGGCTGCCCACGACAGCTGAAACAGAGCGGTACCTAGCCAACTGGTCTCCTTCACCAAACAGCTAGGCTGCCCACGACAGCTGAAACAGAGCGGTACCTAGCCAACTGGTCTCCTTCTCCAAACAGCTAGGCTGCCCACGACAGCTGAAACAGAGCGGTACCTAGCCAACTGGTCTCCTTCACCAAACAGCTAGGCTGCCCACGACAGCTGAAACAGAGCGGTACCAAGCCAACTGGTCTCCTCCAAACAGCCAGGCTGCCCACGACAGCTGAAACAGAGCAGTACCTAGCCAACTGGTCTCCTTCTCCAAACAGCTAGGCTGCCCATGACAGCTGAAACAGAGCAGTACCTAGCCAACTGGTCTCCTTCTCCAAACAGCTAGGCTGCCCACGACAGCTGAAACAGAGCGGTACCTAGCCAACTGGTCTCCTTCTCCAAACAGCTAGGCTGCCCACGACAGCTGAAACAGAGCGGTACCTAGCCAACTGGTCTCCTTCTCCAAACAGCTAGGCTGCCCACGACAGCTGAAACAGAGCGGTACCTAGCCAACTGGTCTCCTTCTCCAAACAGCTAGGCTGCCCACGACAGCTGAAACAGAGCAGTACCTAGCCAACTGGTCTCCTTCTCCAAACAGCTAGGCTGCCCACGACAGCTGAAACAGAGCGGTACCAAGCCAACTGGTCTCCTTCTCCAAACAGCTAGGCTGCCCACGACAGCTGAAACAGAGCGGTACCTAGCCAACTGGTCTCCTTCACCAAACAGCTAGGCTGCCCACGACAGCTGAAACAGACCAGTACCTAGCCACACACACACAGTACATAGAGACATGCAAGAACACAAACGCACCACACGCTGCATGCATACACAATTGCTGTCAACATATGCACAAAGACATGCAAACATAAAACATGGACACGAACAAACACAGGCATGTACACACACAATTGTACTCACACAGACATACAGTGTGTATATAGGTGTGTGTGAGTCTGTCTGGGGCCTTCAGAGGCATGTCTCTCCACTAATAGATTATTGATCAGAGGGCCAGTCCATCTCTCAGGCCTCCAGGAAGGGCCAGACAGCCTGCACTGTGTAAATAAAAAATCACACCTCTCTCTCTCTCTCTCTCTCTCTCTGTGTGTGCTTCTAAACGAAGGGCTTTGGTGGGATTTCAGTTTCCTCAGCCCTGGCTTTGCTCTGTCTGTCTGTGTTCCCTGGCAGTTATTACACCGTATTAACACACTTATAACATAGTAATAAGACATTAATAACACATATTACCCGCTTCTGTCACCCACCCTGACCCCCTGGGATTTAAAAGGACTTAGAGGGGCCGGGGTCAGCCAGTCCAATCTGTCCAGGGGAGAATAGAACTTAAATGAGGTCACGGCAGAGTGGTGTGTGTGTGTGTGTCACGGCAGAGTGGACTGTGCTGAGGGTTAACGACACAGGGTACCAGTGACGTCTGTGCTTTACAACTGTCACCGACTGGGTTTGAACTCGGGTCTCCTACGTGCCACAAGACTGTGTTGGACTGCTAAGCTTCAGACTTGGCAGGTCTCAGGTAATGTCACTCATCACTCCAACATTGGTCACTGAACACAAGACAGGAGTATGGTAATGACACCAAAATGCCACAAATATCATTTCATTTTAAATTTGCTCAAAGGTTATATTTTACCCCAGAGCGAAGGTTCAAAATGAAGCTTGTGGATTGTGATTCATGTAATAAATACCCAATGTGAGCTGGGCAATTGTACAGTGCATTCGGAAAGTATTCAGACCCTTTTTGACTTTTTCCACATTTTGTTAGGTTTCAGCCTTATTCTAAAATGGATTAAATTATTTTTTCCCCTCATCAATCTACACTCAATACCCCATAATGACAAAGCAAAAACAGGTTTTTAGACATTTAAATGTGGAAAAAGTCAAGGGGTCTGAATACTTTCCAAATGCACAGTATGTTCGACCAGTTTGGATTCATATCCATTATTAGCCGCTTACAAGGCAAGGCAGAAAAAACAAGGGTTTAGTCTTGGGATTCTTCATGACAAGCCACATCATACATGTAGCTCTGTCTCCATCATATAAATATAATCAATGATCATTGACTATTTCTATGGTCTCCACGGCCTAACAGGATCTCTGCTCTCTTTAAAAAGGCATGACTTAACTCTAGGGTCAACCAAGGCATCCAAGACCTTTCCAATTCATCCCTCTCTCTTCCTATCTCTGGGAGTTGGTCAGCGTATCCTGTATCAAACACGTCTGACTAAAATGCACAGAGCTTGTCTGTCGGTCACAGCTATGGATTACTTAACCGTTCCCTCTGATTAAACAGCCACTATATCCCTCTGGAGCCCGACTAGTCATTCCACTGGCCCGCAATCAATCGGGTGTTGTTTTCTCTTTGCATGCTGTTGATTACACAAGTGTTATTTTGCCCGTCCCCCACCATTTTGTTACTTCTTTTCATTTTGTCTCTGGTTCCATTGCATTATGTATCGTCAATTCCCTAAACGAAGCTGGAGCTAGTTCAAACTGAATTTTAGCATCCACTGAGTTTGTAAAGGAGATGAGGGAGTGTCGTGTTTCTTGTCACACTCTCCAGACTCCAGAGTGAGGCTTTCATTTGCATCTTTTTGCCTGTCCATTGATCTTTGGGGTGATACATTTTCTTGCACATTTACGTGCTCGAGACATCTCCGCCAATTCCCTTTTGCTGACGTTTAATGACAGATGTTTCATATAACGCGAAACAGGAAAGTCGTCTAATGTGCGCTCTCTCCCTCTCTCTTGCCCTTTCCCTCTCTCCATGTCCTTTTCCCTCTCTCTTGCCCTTTCCCTCTCTCCATGTCCTTTTCCCTCTCTCCATGTCCTTTTCCCTCTCTCTTGCCTTTTCCCTCTCTCCATGTCCTTTTCCCTCTCTCTTGCCTTTTCCCTCTCTCCATGTCCTTTTCCCTCTCTCTTGCCTTTTCCCTCTCTCCATGTCCTTTTCCCTCTCTCTTGCCTTTTCCCTCTCTCCATGTCCTTTCCCCTCTCTCTTGCCTTTTCCCTCTCTCCATGTCCTTTTCCCTCTCTCCATGTCCTTTTCCCTCTCTCCATGTCCTTTTCCCTCTCTCCATGGCCTTTTCCCTCTCTCCATGTCCTTTTCCCTCTCTCCCATGTCCTTTTCCCTCTCTCCATGTCCTTTTCCCTCTCTCCATGTCCTTTCCCTCTCTCTTGCTCTTTCCTCTCTCTTGCCTTTTCCCTCTCTCCATGTCCTTTTCCCTCTCTCTGCCTTTTCCCTCTCTCCATGTCCCTTTTCCCTCTCTCCATGTCCTTTTCCCTCTCTCTCCATGTCCTTTTCCCTCTCTCCATGTCCTTTTCCCTCTCTCCATGTCCTTTTCCCTCTCTCCATGTCCCTTTTCCCTCTCTCCATGTCCTTTTCCCTCTCTCCATGTCCTTTTCCCTCTCTCCATGTCCTTTTCCCTCTCTCCATGTCCTTTTCCTCTCTCCATGGCCTTTTCCCTCTCTCCATGTCCTTTCCTCTCTCCCTGTCCTTTTCCCTCTCTCCCATGTCCTTTTCCCTCTCTCCATGTCCTTTTCCCTCTCTCCATGTCCTTTTCCCTCTCCATGTCCTTTTCCCTCTCTCCATGTCCTTTTCCCTCTCTCCATGTCCTTTTCCCTCTCTCCATGTCCTTTTCCCTCTCTCCATGTCCTTTTCCCTCTCTCCATGTCCTTTCCCTCTCTCTTGCCTTTTCCCTCTCTCCATGTCCTTTTCCCTCTCTCCATGTCCTTTTCCCTCTCTCCATGTCCTTTTCCCTCTCTCCATGTCCTTTTCCCTCTCTCCATGTCCTTTTCCCTCTCTCCATGTCCTTTTCCCTCTCTCCATGTCCTTTTCCCCTCTCTCTTGCCTTTTCCCTCTCTCCATGTCCTTTTCCCTCTCTCCATGTCCTTTCCCCTCTCTCTTGCCTTTTCCCTCTCTCCATGTCCTTTTCCCTCTCTCCATGTCCTTTTCCCTCTCTCTTGCCTTTTCCCTCTCTCTTGTCCTTTTCCCTCTCTCCATGTCCTTTTCCCTCTCTCCATGTCTCTCTAGCCTCCCTGTATCCTCTCTCTACCTCCCTCTAGCCTCCCTGTATCCTCTCTACCTCCCTGTATCCTCCCTCTACCTCCCTGTATCCTCTCTCTACCTCCCTCTAGCCTCCCTGTATCCTCTCTCTACCTCCCTCTACCTCCCTGTATCCTCTCTCTACCTCCCTTTATCCTCCCTGTATCCTCTCTCTACCTCCCTCTATCCTCCCTCTACCTCCCTGTATCCTCTCTCTACCTCCCTCTATCCTCCCTGTATCCTCCCTCTATCTCCTTGTATCCTTCCTGTATCCCCCCTGTATCCTCTCTCTACCTCCCTGTATCCTCTCTCTACCTCCCTGTATCCTCTCTCTACCTCCCTCTAGCCTCCCTGTATCCTCTCTCTACCTCCCTGTATCCTCCCTCTACCTCCCTGTCTCCTCTCTCTACCTCCCTCTAGCCTCCCTGTATCCTCTCTCTACCTCCCTGTATCCTCTCTCTACCTCCCTCTATCCTCCCTCTACCTCCCTGTGTCCTCTCTCTACCTCCCTCTAGCCTCCCTGTATCCTCTCTCTACCTCCCTGTATCCTCCCTCTACCTCCCTGTCTCCTCTCTCTACCTCCCTCTAGCCTCCCTGTATCCTCTCTCTACCTCCCTCTACCTCCCTGTATCCTCTCTCTACCTCCCTCTATCCTCCCTGTATCCTCTCTCTACCTCCCTCTATCCTCCCTGTGTCCTCCCTCTATCTCCTTGTATCCTCCCTGTATCCCCCCATGTATCCTCTCTCTACCTCCCTGTATCCTCTCTCTACCTCCCTCTATCCTCCCTGTATCCTCTCTCTACCTCCCTGTATCCTCCCTCTACCTCCTTGTATCCTTCCTGTATCCCCCCTGTATCCTCTCTCTACCTCCCTGTATCCTCTCTCTACCTCCCTGTATCCTCTCTCTACCTCCCTCTAGCCTCCCTGTATCCTCTCTCTACCTCCCTGTATCCTCCCTCTACCTCCCTGTCTCCTCTCTCTACCTCCCTCTAGCCTCCCTGTATCCTCTCTCTACCTCCCTGTATCCTCTCTCTACCTCCCTCTATCCTCCCTCTACCTCCCTGTATCCTCTCTCTACCTCCCTGTATCCTCTCTCTACCTCCCTGTATCCTCTCTCTACCTCCCTCTAGCCTCCCTGTATCCTCTCTCTACCTCCCTGTATCCTCCCTCTACCTCCCTGTCTCCTCTCTCTACCTCCCTCTAGCCTCCCTGTATCCTCTCTCTACCTCCCTGTATCCTCTCTCTACCTCCCTCTATCCTCCCTCTACCTCCCTGTGTCCTCTCTCTACCTCCCTCTAGCCTCCCTGTATCCTCTCTCTACCTCCCTGTATCCTCCCTCTACCTCCCTGTCTCCTCTCTCTACCTCCCTCTAGCCTCCCTGTATCCTCTCTCTACCTCCCTCTACCTCCCTGTATCCTCTCTCTACCTCCCTCTATCCTCCCTGTATCCTCTCTCTACCTCCCTCTATCCTCCCTGTGTCCTCCCTCTATCTCCTTGTATCCTCCCTGTATCCCCCCATGTATCCTCTCTCTACCTCCCTGTATCCTCTCTCTACCTCCCTCTATCCTCCCTCTACCTCACTGTATCTTCTCTCTACCTCCCTCTATCCTCCCTCTACCTCCATGTGTCCTCCCTCTAACCCCCCTATATCCTCCCTGTATCCTCCTTCTACCTTCCCTGTATCCTCCATCCATCCTCCCTCAATGTCCCTCTATAACCTCTCTGTATCCTCCCTCTACCTCCATCTACCTTTTTATTTATTTTATTTATTTAACCTTTATTTGACTAGGCAAGTCAGTTAAGAACAATTTCTTGTTTAAAATGACGGCCTACTCCGGCCGACCAATTGGGCACTGCCCTATGGGACTGCCATTCACGGCCGGATGTGATACAGCATGTATTCGAACCAGGTACTATAGGGATGCCTCTTGCACTGAGATGCAGGGCCTTAAACCACTACGCCACTCAGGAGTCACTCGGGATACCTCCCTTTATCCTCCCTCTACCCCCCTTTACATCCCTGATCCTCCCTCTATCCTCCCTCTATCCTCCCTCTACCGACCCTCTATCGACCCTCTACCTCCCTTTATCCTCCCTCCACCCCCTTTACCTCCCTCTATCCTCACTCTATCCTCCCTCTACCTTCCCTCTATCCTCACTCTATCCTCCCTGTATCCTCCCTCTATCCTCCCTCTACCTTAGTCTAATCCTTTGTCTGCACCTCCCAAGGCATTTGAACTGATTCCAGAGGCCGCCCCAAAACAATGCCGTCGGAGGAGAGGGTGCCGGAGCGGTCTTCTAGTGAGGCTTCGGATGCACACACACAGATTATCGATTGCAGAGTAACACACTCGACCACTGCTACTCTAACTTCCGTGATGCATACAAGGCCCTCCCCCGCCTTCCTTTTGGCAAATCTGACCGCGACTCCATCTTGTTGCTTCCCTCCTATAGGCAGAAACTGAAACAGGAAGTGCTGGTGCTTAGGTCTATCCAATGCTGGTCTGACCAATCGGATTCCACGCTTCAAGCATGCTTCCTGTTGATGGCAGCATTCACGCAAAACTGAAAGCACGTACCACCACATTTAATCATGGCAAGCCGACTAGAAATATGACCGAATACAAACAGTGTATTTATTCCCACTGTAAGGCAATCAAACAAGCAAAGTGTCAGTATACAGACAAAGTGGAGTCGCAAATCAATGGCTCAAACACGACATGTAAGTGACAGGGTCTACAGACAATCACGGATTACAAACAGAAAACCAGCCCCGTCGGGGACATCCACGTCTTACTCCAAGACAAATTAAACAACTTCTTTGCCCGCTTTGAGGACAACACAGTGCCACCGACAAGGCCCGCTACCAAAAACAGTGGGCTCTCCTTCTCCGTGGCTGATGTGAGTAAAACATTTAAACGTGTTAACCCATGCAAGGCTGTCGGCCCAGACGGCATCCCTAGCCGCATCCACAGAGCATGCACAGACCAGCTGGCTGGTGTGTTTACGGACATATTCTCTCAATCCCTATCCCAGTCTGCTGTCCCCACATGCTTCAAGATGGCCACCATTGTTCCCGTTCCCAAGAAAGCTGAGGTAACTGAACTAAATGACTATCGCCCCGTAGCACTCACTTCTGTCATCATGAATGGCTTTGAGAGACTAGTCAAGGATCATATCACCTCCACCCTACCTGTTGCCCTAGACCCACTCCAATTTGCTTACCACCCGAATAGGTCCACAGACGATGCAATCGCCATCACACTGCACACTGCCCTATCCCATCTGGACAAGAGGAATACTTACATAAGAATGCTGTTCATTGACTACAGCTCAGCATTCAACACCATAGTACCCTCCAAACTCATCATTAAGCTTGAGACCCTGGGTGTCGACCCCGCCCTGTGCAACTAGGTCCTGGACTTCCTGACGGGTCGCCCCCAGCTGGTGAAGGTAAGAAACAACATCTCCACTCCGCTGATCCTCAACACTGGGGCCCCACAAGGGTGCGTTCTCAGCCCCATCCTGTACTCCCTGTTCACCCACGACCGCGTGGCCATGCACGCCTCCAACTCAATCAACAAGTTTGCAAACAACACTACAGTGGTAGGCTTGATTACCAACAACAACGAGACAGCCTACAGGGAGGAGGTGAGGGCCCTAGGGGTGTGGTGTCAGGAAAACAACCTCTCACTCAACGTCAACAAAACAAAAGACACGATCGTGAACCTCCGGAAACAGCAGAGGGAGCACCCCCCTATCCACATCGATGGGACAGCAGTGGAGGGGGTAGAAAGTTTTAAGTTCCTCGGCGTACACATCACGGACAAACTGAAATGGTCCACCCACACAGACAGCGTGGTGAAGAAGGCGCAACAGCTCTTCTTCAACCTCAGGAGGCTGAAAAAATGTGTCTTGTCACCGAAAACCCTCACTAACTTTTACAGATGCACAATTGAGAGTATCCTGTTGTATCACCGCCTGGTACGGGAACTGCACCGCCCACAACCGCAGGGCTCTCCAGAGGGTGGTGCGGTCTGTACAACGCATCACCGGGGGCAAACTACCTGCCCTCCAGGACACCTACAACACCCGATGTCACAGGAAGGCCAAAAAGATCATCAAGGACAACAACCACCCGAGCCACTACCTGTTCACCCCACTTCCATTCAGAAGGCGAGGTCAGTACAGTTGTATCAAAGCTGGGACAGAGAGATTGAAAAACAGCTTCTATCTCAAGGCCATCATATTGTTAAACAGTCACCACTAGCACAGAGAGGCGGCTGCCTACCTACAAACTTGATATCATTGGCCACTTTAATAAATGGAACACTAGTCACTTTAATAATGGCACTTTAAGAATGTTTATGTATCTCACATTACTCATCTTATACGTATATACGTATATACTGTATACTATATCCTTCACAATCTATTATTTGCTATCTATTGCATCTTAGCTGCTCTGTCACTGCTCATCCATATATTTTATGCTTATATATTCTCACCCCATTCCTTTACTAGATTGTGTGTATTAGGTTTTGTTGTGGAATTGTTAGATATTACCTGTTAGACACTGCTGCACTGTCGGATCTAGAAGCATCTGCTAACCATGTGTATGTGACCAATAAAATGTGATTTAAATTGATTTTACCTCCCTCTATCTCCCTCTAACCTCCCTCTATCCTCCCTCTATCTTCCTTCTTACTCCCTCTACCTCCCTGTATCCTCCCTCCACCTCTGTGTATCCTCCCTCTACCTCCCTGTATCCTCCCTGTACCTCCCTCTATCCTCCCACTACCTCCCTCTACCTCCCACTACCTCCCTCTATGTCCCTGTATCCTCCCTCTACCTCCCTGTATCCTCCCTGTATCACCCTCTATCCTCCCTGTACCTCCCTCTATCCTCCCTCTACCCTCCTCTACCTCCCACTACCTCCCTCTATGTCCCTGTATCTTCCCTCTACCTCCCTGTATCCTCCCTGTATCACCCTCTATCCTCCCTGTACCTCCCTCTATCCTCCCTCTACCCTCCTCTACCTCCCACTACCTCCCTCTATGTCCCTGTATCCTCCCTCTACCTCCCTGTATCCTTCATCACCTCCCCATATCCTCCCTCTACCTCCCCGTCTCCTCCCTCTACCTCCTCGTCTCCTCCCTCTACCCTCATCTACCTCCCTCTACGTCCCTGTATCCTCCCTCTACCTCCTTCTACCCTCCTGTATCCTCCTTCTACCCCCCTCTTCCTCCCTCGATCAGTGCAGTCACCTTTAGTATTTGCCTTGGTAGCGCCGTGCAGCCGGAGACCATCCCACTGCCTCTGTAAATACAGGAAGCGTGCCATGCCATTTTCCCCAGGCCGTGTGACACACATGGAAATGTCATTAGGTACTGATGGGGACCAAGATAAAACCAGGCAGGCCAGACACCAGTGTAATGTCAATTTGCTACCATTAATTAATTAAATGTCTCTTAATTTCAGTGAGTTGAACAACCGTAACCTGTGATGCTCAGTGAATACTAAAACCTGGTGGGATGCCGTGTGTGTGTGTGTGTGTGTGTGTGTGTGTGTGTGTGTGTGTGTGTGTGTGTGTGTGTGTGTGTGTGTGTGTGTGTGTGTGTGTGTGTGTGTGTGTGTGTGTGTGTGTGTGTGTGTGTGTGTGTGTATATGTGAAGGCCCACCAAGGCCTCTGTAGAGTGTCAGAACGATTAAAGACATGAAAAAGTCTTTGTTTATTCAACTAATGAACTGCCTGGTGTAGTTGTGGCATGGCCCTCGTAACCATGCCGACAGCTGCCATGACTTCTGGCTTAGTCATGCCGTGATTTGATTGGCTGCACCTCGTTTGGCCACGGTTGACTAAGTAAGTCTGCTACCAGCAGATTTCTATGGAAGGGGAACAGTGTGTATACAACACTATTGCAAGCTGTGCCAGCCATTCTGAATTCACTAAAAATATGAAGTCTGAGTCAGTGGAAACTCATAAAGGATTGCTAAATGGGCCAACACATTTTATAGTACATTCCACTCTCGGATACCATCGTTGACATGAGGATTAGCCATATCTACAGCTGTCAAAAGAAGTAGCTTACCAGCCCATCTATTTGCTCTTAATAAAGTCTCATTCCTCACAGATCCTAGTATAATAATCTGCTCCTAGGCCCAAGATAAGGTACGAGACACACAAATCAACTCTACTCAAATCTGCCATCCAAATCAGAATCCAAATAAATGGATTCTGCATTAACTTTTCAATGATCTATCCAAAAAGAGGCATTTCTACATTCTCTACATCTATATATTTGGCAGGGGCGACGTCTGAAAGGGCTCGCGGCATTTCGGGAAGAAGAAGATCTGGGCGCAGGATTTGATCTCTGGCGATGATGTGAATTAATATTCCCTTTCATTCCCTTCTCCTGAAGGCCAAGTCGCCTCCTTCGACGTTCCATCACTCTGGAAATCTTGTTAAATGTTAAATGGGGCCTATTTCTACAAGGGTCGCGATCTGGAGCCACATACCCCTTGGCCTGGTCTGAATAAAACATTTAGAGTCTCACGCTTCTTCCGGAAGAAAAAAACGTTTTCTCTGATTATTTTGTTTCACTTTAATAGGTCACTTCTGAAGTTGGAAGACCCCTTTTTTCCCCTGGTATCTTTTTAATATTGTGGAGTCGCGGGGAGTAGTGGGTATTACGGCGATGCCCAAAGGTCGTGTGTGCTCGCACGTAACGATCTCGAGTTTCTTGACCGCCCAGAGTCGATTGCATCGCTGAATAATTTGTATGAAGTCTTGAAGTGTAACTCTATGGTAGAATAGTATTTAACTATTTCCTGTGTTCTTTACAGTATGTTGTATACCGCAGAGGGTTGAATCAATGACAGCCATGAGGCCAAAGAAAGAAACCACTCTAATATCAAAACACTGACAACGAAGTACTCTTATAAAATTACCCGGCAAGTGTTTGGACCTTCAGAAAACCAAGCAATAAATATAGCCAAACTGACAAATGACTAACAAGAAGGTTTTTCCACAAAGCTTTAGTCGGGGTCGTGTTCATTAGAGCACGCAACGTTCTACAATGGAAACTTACAATTTGCGTTTTGTTCCATTTCAGTGCCCTGTCAGCTGAAAGTATTGTGTCAGGGGTGATAAAGAGACAGAGAGAGAGAGAGAGAAAGAGAGAGATAGAGAGCGAGCGAGCGAGAGAGAAATGAGTGATTGATAAAGGGAGGAAAACGACTCCTCAGAGAAAGCTGGAATTTCATTGGCTCCCTGAGGGGACAATTAGAAGAGTCTGTGTTGGCGAGCAGGCTTCGGCTCATCCCTCATGGTGCGGAGAGAGAGGATGACAGCACAGCACACTCTTGGAACATGCCACAAGGAACATGCAGTCAGTCTGCTGCAGCGCCAGGTATCTTCAAGACATTTAAAAAATATATATTTTACCAGGTTTGTTTCATTGAGATAAATCTATTTTTCAAAGGAGATCGGGACCAAGGTCCATCAGGCTGTCTGTCAATAGGACTGTGACATCAATGATGTAGCTACAGCACAAACCTATCTTACAATAATCGGAGTAATCTCGGAAACCCAGAACAAAAATCAAGCATAATTGCGTAAGATGCTTGATGAAGTTCAGGAGGGAGACATGTTGGAAAAGATACTCGAACCAAGAGCCGAAGCACCACGGCAGCTCCTCCAACCTCTCTGAAAGTCACGGACCTAGTATCCCCTTTTGAAAGATGTGAACACCTGCGAAATTGTGATTTGTCCAAAATGATCAGTGACGACACCAAGAAGTTCCTTGTAAATCGTGGCAACCCACAGTCTGTCTATAATACCAGTTATGTTACATGTGTCTGTCCACGAGACATCACCCTTACAGATGAAGGATCTTAATTTGTACCAGTTTGCTACAGCAGTAAAATAATCCTGCAGGAACAGGAAATGTTAATTATTATGTGGATTATAATCAATGGACATTTTTGTAGGGGTTGATCCATTTTTCATCACGGCAAATCAAGTCTGAAATTTCAAAGTGATAATGACAAACATTAGAAGAAGCCTTTATAAAATACACTACACGTTCGCATTTCCTGCTGTGCAGGGAAAATTCTTAGCACAAAAGAGTGATCGAGTTAAGATCCTACATCTGTGCAGTGACGCCATGTTTCCTGCATGGGGCCTTCTAAAGTATACGGAGTGTGTGTGTGTTAACTGTGATAACGTTGTTGAATGATGACCATGAATACCATGATCACTGATCTGTTATTTAGAAACAAAGAGAGAGGGAAGAGGCTTTTACAGTGACCTACATGACTGATCCAATCGACTGTTATAAGTGGTTGACCTCGACCACAAAATCTAATCAAAATCAAATCAATTGTATTTGTCACATGCACCGAAGACAACAAGACCTTACTGTGAAACGCTTAGTTACAAGCCCGTAACCAACAATGCAGTTTTAAGAAAAATATGAGTTAAGAAAAAGATTTACAAAAAAATGTAAAAAATAAAAGAGCAACAATAAAATAACAATATCGAGGCTTTATACAGAGGGTACCGAGTCAATCTGCGGGGGCACCGGTTAGTCAAGGTAATTGATGGATCTGTACATGTAAGTAGAGGTAAAGTGACTATGCATAGATAATAAACAGAGAGTAGCAGTAGTGTAAAAATTGGGGTTCAAAGCAAATAGTCCGAGCAGCCATTTGGTTAGCTTTTCAGGAGTCTTATGGCTTGGGGGTAGAAGCTGTTAACCTCTTGCATGTATCCTACCACTGGGGGCGCCACAGCACATTTTGGAAAGAATTTGTTCCCATTTTCAACGGCCTACTAATCAAACTCAGAAGCTAGGACATGCATATACTTATTTTATATGGATAGAAAACACCCTAAAGTTTCTAAAACTGTTTGAATGGTGTCTGTGAGTATAACAGAACTCGTATGGCAGTCAAAACCCCGAGACCGATTGAACCAGGAAGTGGGATTCTGAATTGTGGACTCGACTTCACAGCCTTCCCTGTAATTCACAACGTGAAAAAATGATAATTGAGCACTTTCCAGTGCTTCCACTAGATGTCCCCAGTCTTTACAAAGTGTTTTGAGGCTTCTGCTGTCGAAACTCAGTGTAGGAGACGATGTGGCAATTGGTCACAGTAGGAGGGCCATCAGCATTGTGACGTCGGCGGCCGTGTCTGCCCCCACCTTTGGAAACGTTTTGAAACACAATGAAATCGTCCCACTCGAATCTTATTGGCTCTCTTGTTGAAACAGGCCCTGAAGATTAATGTTATACAACGTTTGACATGTTTGAACGAACCTAAAGGAGGGAAAATAGTCATTTTTCGTTAGCCAAGTCCCGCGCCCGTATCAACCTTTGGTTACAGCCTTCGGACGCGCTAACAACAGCAAGCTAATGGAACATAAAAGATGGACTTTTTCGACCGAAAATACATTAGTCGTGGACCTGGGAATTCCTGGAAGTGCTTTCTGATGAAGACAACTAAAGGTGAGGGATTATTGGCAATATTATACCAGATCAGATGTGATGTGCGATTGTTCCAAGATGGCGACGAGCTAGGCTTTCTAGCTCATTTTCTGAGTATCGCATCCCCTTTTATCTCAAAGTGTGATTACCCTGTAAAGTTAATTTAAAATCTGTTATGACGGGTGTTTTCAAGAGATATTCATCTATAAATCTTAGATTGACAATATTTTTTAAAAAATTCGTTTTCGAATAGTAATTTATAAAATTGTAGCACTGTTTCCCGGGACGCATTTTATGGGAAAATAGTTAGTCAACGTCAGGTGCCGATGTAAAATGCTGTTTTTATATAGAAATATGACCTTTATTGAACAAAAGATTGCATGCTGTGTGTAACATGATGTCCTAGGTGTGTCATCTGATGAAGTTTGTAAAAGGTTAGTGCTGCATTTAGCTGTTTTTTGGTTATATGTGATGCATGTGCTTGGTCGGAAAATTCATATGATGCTACTTTTACCATGTACTCCTCTAACATAATCTAATATTGTGCTTTTCCTGTAAAACCTTTTTGAAATCGGACAACGAGGGTCGATTCAAGAGAGGTGTATCTATAAAACGATATGAGACAGTCCTATATTTGAAAAAAAAAATATTGAATTTCGTTATGCTAATGTCGCTAGGAGTTTTCGCTGGAAAATGATCCCGCTAACGGGATGAGACGCTCAAGAGGTTTTAAGAAGCCTTTTGGACTTAGACTTGGCGGGTCGGTACCGCTTGCCGTGCGATAGCAGGCAATGACTAGGGTGGCTGTAGTGCATTGCCATCAGAGGCCGAGCAGTTGCCATACCAGGTGGTGATGCAACCAGTCAGGATGTTCTCGATGGTGCAGCTGTAGACATTTTTGAGGATCTGGGGACCCATGCCAAATTTTTTCAGTCTCCTGAGGGGGAATAGGCATTGTCGTGCCCTCTTCATGACTGTCTTGGTGTGTTTGGACCTTGACAGTTCGTTGGTGATGTGGACACCAAGGAACTTGAAGCTCTCAACATGCTCCACTACAGCCCCGTTGATGAGAATGGGGGAGTGCTCTCCTTTGTCTTGATCACACTGAGGGAGAGGTTGTTATCCTGGCACCACACTGCCAGGTCTCTGACCTCCTTCCTATAGGCTGTCTCATCGTTGTCAGTGATCAGGCCTACCACTGTTGTGTCGTCGGCAAACTTAATGATGGTGTTGGAGTCTTGCTTGGCAATGCAGTCATGGGTGAACAGGGAGTACAGGAGGGAGGGGTCCTATGTTGAGGATCAGCATAGCAGATGTGATGTTACCTAACCTTACCACCTGGGGGCGGCCCATCAGGAAGTCCAGGATCCAGTTGCAGAGGGAGGTGTTTAGTCCCAGGGTCCTTACCTTAGTGATGAGCTTTGAGGGTACTGTGGTGTTGAACGCTGAGCTGTAGTCAATTAACAGCCTTCTCACGTAGGTGTTCCTTTTGTCCAGGTGGGAAAGGGCAGTGTGGAGGGCAATATAGATTGCATCATCTGTGGATCTGTTAGGGCGGTATGCACATTTGAGTAGGTCTAGGGTTTCTGGGATAATGGTGTTGATGTGAACCATGACCAGCCTTTCAAAGCACTTCATGGCTGCAGACGTGAGTGCTACAAGTCGGTAGTCATTTAGGTTGGTTACCTTAGTGTTCTTAGGCAAAGGGACTATGCTGGTCTGCTTGAAACATGTTGGTATTACAGACTCAGTCAGGGACAGGTTGAAAATGTCAGTGAAGACACTTGCCAGTTGGTCAGCGCATGCTTGGAGTACATGTCCTGGTAATCCGTCTGGCCTTGTGAATGTTGACCTGTTTAAAGGTCTTACTCACATCGGCTATGGAGAGCATGATAACACAGCCATCCGGAACAGCTTCTGCTCTCATGCATGCTTCAGTGTTGCTTGCCTCAAAGTGGGCATTGAAGTCCTTTAGTTTGTCTGGTAAGCTGTCACTGGGCAGATTGCGGCTGTGCTTCCCTTTGTCGTCCGTAACAGTTTGCAAGCCCTACCACATCTGACGAGCGCCGGAGCCGGTGCAGTAGGATTCAATCTTAGTCCTGTATTGACGCTTTGCCTGTTTGATGGTTTGTCTGAGGGCATAGCGGGATTTCTTATAAGGGTCCGGGTTAGAGTCCTGCTCCTTAAAAGCGGCAGCTTTACCCTTTAGCTCAGTTAGGATGTTGCTTGTAATCCATGGCTTCTGGTTGGGGTATGTACGTATGGTCACTGTGGGGACGACGTCATGGATGGACTGATGTGGAGTACTCCTCAATGCCATCGGAAGAATCTCGGGAACATATTCCAGTCAGTGCTAGCAAAACAGTCCTGTAGCTTAGCATCCGCGCCATCTGACTACTTCCGTATTGAGCGAGTCACTGGTATTTTGTGCTTTAAGTTTTGCTTGTAGGCAGGAATTTGGAGGATAGAGTTATGGTCAGATGGAGGGCGAGGAGAGGAGGGCGAGGGAGAGCTTTGTACGCATCTCTGTGTGTGGATTAAAGGTGGTCTAGAATTTTTTTCCTCTCGTTGCACATGTAACATGCTGGTAGAAATTAGGTAAATCGGATTTGTGTTTCCCTGCATTAAAGACCCCGGCTACTAAGAGCGCCACCTCCAATCAGGCTTCCAATCCAAGTGTGAAAAACCTAGAGGCATTTTAAAGTTTTGGCGGCAAAAAAAGAAAAACTATATATCATACAGGTTTATTTATCAACCCGAAACCGATCGAACCAAATTGTACATTCTGTTTGTTTGGCTCTGCTCTGGAAAAACAAACCGCTCAAACCCTTCCAGCGCATATTCAAAATACATTTCCTTCCTCATTCCCTCCCTAATTCCCTCCCTCTATCCCTCACTCTCTCCCTGTTAGTGCCACAGTCCCAGTCCCTCATGCTGTGTTGGTGGGCCCAGATCAGGTTAGGGCCACCCCGGGCCGGATACACCACGGCCCAAATACATCCTGGGCCAGCGACCGAGTCTCACCAGGGGCTTTGGAGCCCTATGCTAACATCGTACGGCTAACACCGCTAGCCAATAATACTTGGAACCACACTGCCCAGATTAGCTCATTTCTGAAGCATGACCACTACCCAAAAAACTGCCATAAACTAAATGGCACACACCAACAAGCCCTCAGGGGAGAAAAGTGGGTTGTTAGATTCAGCATGTTTCCTGTGAATTTTTCAAAATAAGAGTGTTTGCTTTGATGTGCAGACCCGATGTGAAAGGGATCACGGTGTCATTGCAAGTGGTGGATAGATACAAACATATGCACGCACACACACGCACACGCACACACACACACACACACACACACACACACACACACACACACACACACACACACACACACACACACACATACTGTTTGTCTGATGATAGATGAAGAGTCGGCAGAGAAGCCAGTGAGTTCTTTGATTTATTGACAGGAAGCTCTGCTCCTTCATAGGGGTTATCTACAAGCCAGAGTCACTTCCTCAACAGCAATTAGTGCCTTCTCTGTTACACACACTTAAGAAGAACCAGAAAGACTGGATTTCTTCTATAGGCTTTCGACGGGAGAGCAAACAAAAATATTCTAAGAGAAGATATCTCCTCTATAGGCTTTAATGGGAGGGAAACAAAGATATTCAAAAAAGAATACGTCTACTCCATTTAAGTTTTTAATAGGAGAGCAAACAAAGATGTTATACAAGAAGATATCTTGTAGGCTTTCAATGAGTAGGCAAACAAAAAAAATCTAAAGTAAGATATCGACTACGTAGGATTTCAATTGGAAGCCAAAGAAAGATATTCCCATAAAATATATCTAACACCATCCATCATTTCACCTCAAAGGTCAGGGCTGATGGAGTGTTGACCTCTGTGTCACCCAGAAATGGCATGACACAGAGGTGATCTTTGAGTGGATAGATCAGTGTAATGTATTCAGGACTGTCACACACTCCACACACTCTCACCGTCACCATACTCCCTTGTAAAGCAATAAGCATGCGCATGTGCACTTGCCTTTACAACCCTACCCCTCCATCACACACACATTGAGCAAAGGTGGAGAATGCAAGGTGATGACTCCCTTGCCTTCCCAATAGCCCGGGACACACAGTAACCTATACACGACAGCAGCCAGGGTGTGTGTGTGTGTGTGTGTGTGTGTGTGTGTGTGTGTGTGTGTGTGTGTGTGTGTGTGTGTGTGGGTGTGGGTGTGGGTGTGTCCATGGTGTTAAGGGGAGCGGCATCATGGGATATATTTATCAACAGCGTGCCTCTTCACATCCCTGTCTCTCTCCACATTTTTCTATCATTGGAATTTCCATTGGATGCCCATTTGGTCGTTTGTCACACATCCAAGTCCATTCCCATGATCCTTCTGTGCCCCTTACATGGGACCTTACATGGGACCTTACATGGAACCTTACATGGGACCTTACATGGGACCTTACATGGGACCTTACATGGAACCTTACACGGGACCTTACACGGAACCTTACACGGCACCTTACACGGGACCTTACACGGAACCTTACATGGGACCTTACACGGGACCTTACATGGGACCTTACATGGAACCTTACACGGGACCTTACACGGAACCTTACACGGGACCTTACATGGAACCTTACATGGGACCTTACACGGGACCTTACACGGAACCTTACACGGGACCTTACACGGAACCTTACACGGGACCTTACACGGGACCTTACACAGGACCTTACATGGGAGCTTACACGGAACCTTACACGGAACCTTACACGGGACCTTACACGGGACCTTACATGGGAGCTTACATGGGACCTTACATGGGACCTTACATGGGACCCGGCATCCAGATAGATGAGCTTCTCTACTAGGTCTCACATGATTTCTCTGGGATGTGGCATTGAATAGTGCTATACTACTCCTTTATGACAATGGGTAAGCACTGACGCTTGGTATGCCATGATATGAGGAATGGGCTGGCTTAGTGAGGGATATTCTTTATTTATTTATTTTATTTCACCTTTATTTAACCAGGTTGGCTAGTTGAGAACAAGTTCTCATTTATAACTGCGACCTGGCCAAGATAAAGCAAAGCAGTGCGACACAAACAACAACACAGAGTTACACTTGGAATAAACAAACATACAGTCAATAATACAATAGAAAAAGTCTATATACAGTGTGTGCAAATGAGGTAATATATGGTGTGTCATAGGGTGTTACGATGCTTCATATGAGCGACATAAGGAAGGTTGTGTCTCAACCTTCTACTACTGAGAAATGACAGTTGATATGACAAGGGAAGGGTGTGTCTTAGTGAGGGATATGACATTCATCGCGAGTCATAGGGTGTTACGATGCTTCATATGATCGACATAAGGAGAGTTGTGTCTCTTACCCTTCTGGATTCTATTTCTTTCACGTAGAGAGGGAGCAGAAACTCTGAAACACCCTCTAGCCTGATCCCCTCTTTGGTTACACGAAGATTACCCATTCCATCCTGCGGGGAAAGAGAGTGGAAGAGAGAGGAGATTGAGAGAGAGGAAAGAGAGAGGAAAGAGAGAGGAAAGAGAGAGGAAAGAGAGAAAGAGAGAGAGAAAGAGAGAGAGAAAGAGAGAGAGAAAGAGAAAGAGAAAGAGAAAGAGAAAGAGAAAGAGAGAGAGAGAGAGAGAGAGAGAGAGAGAGAGAGAGAGAGAGAGAGAGAGAGAGAGAGAGAGAGAGAGAGAGAGAGAGAGAGAGAGAGAGAGAGAGAGAGAGAGAGAGAGAGAGAGAGAGAGAGAGAGAGAGAGAGAGAGAGAGAGAGAGAGAGAGAGAGAGAGAGAGAGAGAGAGAGAGAGAGAGAGAGAGAGAGAGAGAGAGAGACAAAATGGAGAAAATAAGTCCAAACAGTGAAACAGAGAAAACCAGTGTCAGTTCAGTCACCGTGAAGAAACCGTTTAGGAGAGGAGGGAGTGGAGAGAAAAACATCCAAAGGAACAAAAGTTGTATTTTAGGCACAGACGCGCACACACACACGCACGCACGCACACACACACACACACACACACACAAACAAACAGGACTCAATGGGTTAAATCAGCCTTAGGACTGTTCTGTAGCTCAAACCCATGGTGATTAAGCAAGTCAAACAGGGAAACAGCTCCCCAATAAACTAACACACACCAGCCTGCAGTTCCTATAATACATACATTATTGCTTTACACACCCACACCCAACACACACACATGCATGAATACACACAACACACACACTCTTGCTGTACACACACATCTCCTCACATACTGTACATCTGTTAGCTGCATGCAGGTGAAAAATCAAATGAAAAGGCACACACACACACACACACACACACACACACACACACACACACATACGACTGCAGGTGACTACCCATATTAGTCAGGTCGCAGTTGTAAATGAGAAGTTGTCTCAACTGGCCGACCTGGTTAAATAAAGGTGAAATAAATAAATAAAAAAACATTAAAAAAAAATATATATTATGCTTCTTTAATTAAAAGGAACCGACACATTATGCAGAACTATCCAAGGGTGGAACATGCTCAGGCAGGAGTACGGCCCCCCGTCAATCGTCAAAACATAAAGATGATTCCTGAATAATTCATAATTAATCATTAATGTGACGAGCCAATGCTGAGCTAAAGACCCCCGTTCTCTCGTCTAGCCCCGTCACCCCTGACAGTGTTTAGCGATGGTGGCGGCGTGCGAAGGCATGGGGCCTTGATTTGACGTGGCAGGTTGTAGACATTAACGTCACTCTCGGGTAGGTTGGTGTTCAATCTGAGGGAACACAAAAGTCAGAAAAAGAATAGGCCCCTTGGCTAGGCGCCGCTAACACACTAATGCAGTCTACCTGAGAGCCTTGCAGGTACGGAGAGAAAGAGAGAGAGAGGTTGAGGAAGAGAGCGAGAGAGAGCTAAGCTAACCACATACCCAGCAGCCAAAGTCACTTCTATTAGCCTACCAGACACGCCGTAAATTACATTTCTCAGTCTGATTAGCGTGGCAGTGGCGGAGCTTAGTGTCGTCAGTGGTGGGAACACCGAAGGTATTCAGGAATCCTGGCGGGAAGCAGGCGACTTTAGGATAATGAAGCCACTCCTCCGGGATGTGAATGATGGTGAATTCTGTAGTAACAGAGGCCTGCACTCGGATAATGATGTCCTTCTCTGTTATATTGGATTCCCATGTTGCGTTATAATGACATATTTCCCCATCCATGTCGTGTGTGTGAGAGTGTGTGTGTGTATGTGTGTGTAAGCGTGATTGTCTACATGTCTGTCTGTGTGTGTGTGTGTATGTGACAGTGTTCTGCCGAGTCCTTCAGTAGAAGTCAAGAGGATAATATTGTATCGCCCAGCGCAGCGAGGTTAACTGGTGGAGTTGGCCATTAGGACTCACATCCCATCCCTGGCACAAGGTTATAGTGAACAGTATAATACTCCCTCCTCCACATGATGGATGGCCACTGAAAACATTCTCAGGGAAGGTTTTAATATTCTCTCACTCAACCTTCCGTGCCAACAATGTTTAGAGAGAAAAGAAAAAAAGCTGGAGGGACGTATAGAAATGAACAAATGAGGAAACATAGATACGAGTTTGTTTGTATGCCCTCTCTGCCGGGAAAATCTTTTGACCTTTCAGAGCCAACGTAGAAGCAATGCCTTGTCAGGGTCTGAAATCAACTCATTGACTTTCGTCAGAGTTCTTGGAGAGCTTCCTTGCGCATCACTTCCCCTTCAGGGACGCATCCTAAACATGGTCTTGTATTAGAATGTCAGCTCACGTTGACTCTGACCTACAATAAGAGCTATTCCACTTCTAAGGGGCTTCCGCTCTCCACACATATAGTACATTTTGCAAAAGAAAATCAATGATTTTTACTTAAAATAATAGATTTCTGGGTTTACTAACATTTTTTAATATAATACTTCATTTATATGTGTTGTAAAAGACTGGCATTTGCAAATAAAAATCCAAGGTAATATGCTGCAAAACTTGAATGAATATTTCTAAGTAACAACCAACAATTTAAAAATATGATATTCAAATTAGCATTATTATGTTGGACTGACATGCTAGATCTAATTCTGAACTTAAATCGTGCTTGGAACAGCTCAACGGACCTCGCCTTGATCTTTCTCCTCTGGAATGGCCATGCAGCAGGTAAGGACCAAATTATAACTTGGAATGTAGCTTGGATCTGTCTACACATATTTTCGACGAAATCTAGTAGCCTAGTCTGTTATTTCTTCATTGTTTCACTCAGGATGCCGACGACACCATGATCCGAGAGGACCTCGTTCAGCAAGTGATGAAGATGTTCACTGTGAAGGATCTGCACCAGAATATAGAGCATGGGGATCTGCATCGAAGGAGCAGAGGTCCTGGCTGGCATTCACAGTGTTACGGTCATGTACGTTGCTTATGGGTCTCATCTACGGCTTAAATCTAAGGTACCCCAAAGAACTGAAATATACCTTTGAGGTGTTCCAAAACGTATTCTTGGAACTTGATGATCTCAGGACCTCCCCACGGGTCCAAGGTCTAAAGATGAAGTCACTTGTTTTCAGAGATATCTAAAGATATCTATGAGAACTCTCAAAGGGCCACTCACAAACTGTGGTCTAAACCCTACTCAGTAAGCTGAACAGCTAGTTGCTAGGTGGTATAGGAGCTACAGTTTACATGCTGCTCTTTGTCAGGTGAAGTCATAAGAGACACTGTCCATTCCTGTTTAAAAAAACAGCTTTGTTTTAAAACTTACTCCATGTGCACTAGTGGATATCTGAGATTATTTGTCAGTTGCAAGTTATCTGGATGTAACTTTACCTAAGGAGGCAAGGTGGATATGCAGTCAGGTTTAAAGGAGAATTTGGCATATATTTTGTAACAAATGTGAAATGTATGTTTTGAAAACCCATGTTTTGATTAATCTAAAACAGTTTGAATGAGGTTGTATTTGAGCTAAGGTTCATATTGTGCTTTGTGTAAAGTCTATTAAGACAAATCATTAATTTACATTTCTGTTAAAATATTGCTTTGATGTTAAGGGGCACACAGACCACCAGGACATTCTTGCCAAACTGTACAAGATGTGAGGTTAAAGTGCTCAGTTGGTAGAGCATGGTGTTTGCAACGCCAGGGTTGTGGGTTCGATTCCCACAGGGGGCCAGCACAGAAAAAAAATTGTATGAAATGAAATGTATGCATTCACTACTGTAAGTCGCTCTGGATAAGAGCGTCTGCTAAATGACTAAAATGTAAATGTAAATGTCTAATCCCAACTATCACCTAAACTTTATACAGTTGTAAAGATCTCAAATTATTTGTAGTCAGGTGCAAGCTATCTGGATGTAACTTTACCTACGGAGGCAAGGTGGAGTTATACCCAGAATGCTTACAGATTACAAAATACAAATGCCTAAGGAATAGGGTTTAAGAGGCCATTTCAGATTGAAGTTTAAAGAAATGATAAAATGATAACATTTATTTTATTAAAAATAAAGGTGTGGAAGTTTGAAGTTGAACACTGTTGTTTCTTTTTGCATATTCCCTTGTATAGAAATAATATTTTTTTGTAAATTATCCCAAGTATATTGAGGTAACTATTTGCATCAGCTTTTTAAGTATAGTTCTGAGTATATATTTGAGGAGTAGGAACCCAATGTAAATACATTTTACTAACCTGAGTACCATAAGTAACTGAGCAAAAAACATTTGTAGATAAAACATAGAATATCAATTCCGATACTTAGTAAATTCTGTCACGTCCTGACCAGTGAAAAGGGTGAAAAGTATGGTTTCCAATCAGAGGCAGGTGTCTTTCGTTGTCTCTGATTGGAAGCCATACTTAGGCAGCCTGTTTTCCTTTGGGTCGTGTGGGTGGTTGTTTTCCGTTTAGTTGCTGTACCCGATGGAACTGTTGGCCGTTTGGTTATTTTGTTTAAGTGTTCTCATATAATAAGTTAAGTATGAGCACTATACACGCTGCGCCTTGGTCTAATCCTTTCGACGCCTGTGACAAATTCAGCAAATTAAACATACAATATTAGTTCTGTAACGGATTACATTAATGATATCAAACTTATAACATTAGTTCTAGGACTTGAAGGATTTAAGCAGGTCAATGACAAAAAAATTCAATTCTGAAGCTGATAAAATTAAGTTGAATGAAAATAATTTTTTTAATCCAGTTAGCTGTTTGCACTTCATATATTTGAGCTTGTAATACACTAAAAGCGAAGTATATTATACTTAAAAGATCCTCCTTGTTGGATTTACTTAAAAAGCTGATGCAAATAGTTACCTAAATTTTTTTAAGTAAAAGGGGCACAATATTTTTTACAGTGCAATGATTGGGATGAAAGAAAAGCTGTTCTGCTCTAGGACTGGAATACAAAACCTTCCCACAAACACACAACAAGAGAGACACACACTGGGGTTTATTGGAACTAATCAAATCCCTTTGCACTCGCCAGCGCACTCATGCAGTCTCTCCCTCTCTCTCTCTCTCTCAAAATGACGGGTAACCTCTAGAGGTCCAGGGGAAACCGTACTGAAGCCAAGGCATAATTTCAGTACCTAATTTAAAGCTCCTGAAAGCCTGCATGGTCCCCTTGTGGCTGGGCCTCGGGAAGCTTTGGATGGCCCTCCCTGAATGCTGATCTAACACAGCACATTTCCTTACAGGACTATTTCAAATAAGGCCAGATAGTCTGTCTATGAGAGAAGACAAGAAGTGTTATTAGTTCTCTTACATTTTCACTCTCAAGTCCCCAGTGTCTTCAATATGTGGACCAAGTTCTATTACAGTCTCATGTCATACATGTAATGAAAGTACAAAGGCTGAATACTTCTCATTAATTCACCTATATTGTATATTGATCGATCCTATTTTGCCGTCAACTCTGGATCTTGAAGCCAGCTCCACTGCAATTTTTCAATGTTCCTCTCTAATCAGGGACTGATTTAGACCTGGGACACCAGGTGTGTGCAATGAATTACCAGTTAGAACAGAAAAGCAGCAAGCTCCAGACCTCCTAGGGTAAAAGTGTACCCCTGCTAAATTGTACATAGGTGAATAAACTCAACTATGCCTCGGCTTCAGTACGGTTTCCCCTGGACCTTTACAGACCATCAGTCATACACTCAGTAGGAGCGAACCCTTTTGGTGAATAGGGTGGTGTAATAAATTGGCCCCTGAGTGTGTATTGTATATAGGTGAATAAATGAGCTCGAACCCTCTGTTTCTCAAACAACTTGTTTAACCTATTCCATTATAACTTAAATAAACTTCATTAAGTTGAATCTATTCCATTGTAAATTAAATAAACTTTATTAAGTTGAATCTATTCCATTGTAAATTAAAAAAAACTTCATTAAGTTGAATCTATTCCATTATAAATTAAATAAACATCATTAAGTTGAATCTATTCCATTATAAATTAAATAAACTTCATTAAGTTGAATCTATTCCATTATAAATTAAATAAATATCATTAAGTTGAATCTATTCCATTATAAATTAAATAAACATCATTAAGTTGAATCTATTCCATTATAAATTAAATCAACTTAATTAAGTTGAATCTATTCCATTATAAATTAAATCAACTTAATTAAGTTGAATCTATTCCATTATAAATTAAATCAACTTAATTAAGTTGAATCTATTAGTCCCAAACCAAATGTTTCGTCACTTGCTTGGTAGAAGTGCAGGCTAAGAGTGAAATGCTTACTAATGGGACGTGTTCCCAACAATGCAGAGATAGAAAAGGTAGATAAGTAAGACTGCTAATAATAAAAGTAATAATAGATCCACAATGAGTAACGATAACTTGGCTATATACACAGGGTACCAGTACCGAGTCCAAGTGCAGGTGGACGAGGTCATCGGAGGTAGATATGTAAATGTGCAGGTTTTTTTCAATTGCTAACATGCATTGGTCAAAACTGAAGTTACATTGTCAAAACTCTTCACACAGTCAGCGAAACAGAAGTGTTTGTGGACCAAACTGTGAATCCTTTTTCATTGCTTTCACATAAAATGCATCAATGACCACATTCTCCGAAATCCATTAACTCTTTTCTCATTCATACTCCACCACCTGCAAAACTATATATTTGAAGCACGTTTTCAAATGCTAACACACTGTATCCAAAACTGTTAAAAACACATTCAAAACAGAAGGATGGCAAATGTTGTGCATTAACCAGATTGAAACATATAGAAAATCTCAGCAGAATACCCCGGCAGTCCTACAAGCCAAGCTAGATTCCCTCAATCTCACACAAATCATCAAGGAACCCACCAGGTACAACCCTAAATCCGTAAACATGGGCACCCTCATAGATATTATCCTGACCAACTTGCCCTCCAAATACACCGCGGCTGTTTTCAATCAGGATCTCAGCGATCACTGCCTCATTGCCTGCATCCGCTATGGGTCCGCGGACAAACGACCACCCCTCATCACTGTCAAATGCTCCCTAAAACACTTCTGCGAGCAGGCCTTTCTAATCGACCTGGCCAGGATATCCTGGAAGGATATTGACCTCATCCCGTCAGTCGAGGATGCCTGGTCGTTCTTTAAAAGTAATTTCCTCACCATCTTAAATAAGCATGCCCCTTTCAAAAAATGTAGAACTAAGAACAGATATAGCCCTTGGTTCACTCCAGACCTGACTGCCCTCGACCAGCACAAAAACATCCTGTGGCGGACTGCAATAGCATCGAATAGTCCCCGCGATATGCAACTGTTCAGGGAAGTCAAGAACCAATACACGCAGTCAGTCAGGAAAGCAAAGGCTAGCTTTTTCAAACAGAAATTTGCATCCTGTAGCTCTAATTCCAAATAGTTTTGGGACACTGTAAGGTCCATGGAGAACAAGAGCACCTCCTCCCAGCTGCCCACAGCTCTGAGGCTAGGTAACACGGTCACCACCGATAAATCCATGATAATCGGAAATTTCAACAAGCATTTCTCTATGCTTTCCTCCTTGCTACCCCAGCCCCGGCCAACAGCTCCTCAGTGATTCCCTGATCCACCTCTACGCAGACGACACCATTCGGTACACATCTGGCCCTTCTTTGGACACTGTGTTAACTAACCTCCAAACGAGCTTCAATGCCATACAACACTCCTTCCGTGGCCTCCAACTGCTCTTAAACGCTAGTAAAACCTAATGCATGCTTTTCAACCGTTTGCTGCCCGCACCCGCCCACCCGACTAGCATCACTACCCTGGACGGTTCTGACTTAGAATATGTGGACAACTACAAATACCTAGGTGTCTGGCTAGACTGTAAACTCTCCTTCCAGACTCATATTAAACATCTCCAATCCAAAATCAAATCTAGAATCGGCTTTCTATTTCGCAACAAAGCCTCCTTCACTCACGCCGCCAAACTTACCCTAGTAAAACTGACTATACTACCGATCCTCGACTTCGGTGATGTCATCTACAAAATAGCTTCCAATACCCTACTCAGCAAACTGGATGCAGTCTATCACAGTGCCATCTGTTTTGTTACCAAAGCCCCATATACCACCCACCACTGCGACCTGTATGCTCTAGTCGGCTGGCCCTCGCTACATATTCGTCGCCAAACCCACTGGCTCCAGGTCATCTATATGTCTATGCTAGGTAAAGCTCTGCCTTATCTCAGCTCACTGGTCACGATAACAACACCCTCCAGCAGGTATATCTCACTGCAAAGCCAACACCTACTTTGGCCGCCTTTCCTTCCAGTTCTCTACTGCCAGTGACTGGAACGAATTGCAAAAATCACTGAAGCTGGAGACTTATATTTTCCTCACTAACTTTAAACATCAGCTATCTGAGCAGCTAACCGATCACTGCAGCTGTACATAGTCCATCTGTAAATAGCCTACCCAATCTACCTACCTCATCCCCATATTGTTTTTATTTACTTTTCTGCTCTTTTGCACACCATTATCTCTACTTGCACATCATCATCTGCTCATTTATCACTCCAGTGTTAATTTGCTAAATTGTAATTACTTTGCTACTATGGCCTATTTATTGCCTTACCTCCTCACGCCATTTGCACACACTGTATATAGACTTCTTTTTTCTATTGTGTTATTTACTGTACGCTTGTTTATTCCATGTGTAACTCTGTGTTGTTGTTTGTGTCGCACTGCTTTGCTTTATCTTGGCCAGGTCACAGTTGTAAATGAGAACTTGTTCTCAACTTGCCTACCTGGTTAAATAAAGGTGAAAAAAAGGAAATGTAAAATAAAAAAAATCCAAAGACAGCTGAATGCAGTTTCACCTGAAAGCCTACCCAGCTGCCCTGTTTTTAGTCTCGTTACCAAACAGACAAAAGAGGACGGCTCCGGAATGATTTAGTTTGGAAACATGGATCAAGGAAGACAGGTTGGTGGGGAAAGAAGAGTGGCAGGGAGAGGGAGAATGCGTGGAGGACAAAGGAGAGGAAGACCAAGAGAGGTGGTCTCTGATGAGATAAGGGCCACAATTATTGACCATGTTGTAAACCATGGTCTCTCTTTGAGAGGCCGGTTGAAGGGTGCAACCAAATCTGCAGCGTTCAACAGTTGCATCAATAGTATGAATTTTCCGGCAAAACAACAGGTGAGATGTGCATCCTTCAATGATAATTGAACTACATATTACAGTACAATACAGTATGTTCACATTTTTACATTTTGAAATATATTGATTGGTTTGTGTTTTTCAGTAGGATCCAAATGTTGCCTCCCACAGGAGGGAGAGGCAGAATATTATCAGATGCACAGGAAATTGCCATTGTTGCCATGGTAATTGGCAACAATGCAATTAAACTGTGGGAAATTCGGGACAGAGTCCTGGAAGACAATTTCACTTTTGGGAATGTGAATACGGTCAGCACAACGACAATTGCCAGAGTCCTAGAGAAACATAAAATAAGGATGAAGCAGTTGTACATGGACCCTTTGAGAGAAACGGTGAACTTGTGAAAGAAGTCCAGTATCAATATGTTCAGGTAAGATGTCTGTTCAATAACCAAACAGGGTACATACACAGCTATGCATCATGTCAAGTACTGTAAAACTGTGGATTTACTGTATTTTAGAGAGTAATGAAGATGGAAGCCAGGCAAACTGCACATACATTCATCTTTGTGGATGAAGCTGGATTCAACCTGGCAAAAACACGGGGGAAGAAATGTGATTGGACAGAGAGCAACCGTGGATGTCCCAGGCCAGAGAGGAGCTAGCATCACAATGTGTGCAGCACTGTCCAAGGATGGTTTGCTGTTACCCAAACCACTCATTGGCCCCTACAATACAGAGAAGGTCAGTTCTTTTCTTGATGATCTGCATAATGGACTTGTGCCAGCGGAGGAGAGCGGGGCAAGAAACTCCCCTACCTTTGTTGTTGTGTGGGATAATGTGGCATTCCACCACTCTGCTGCAGTCAGACTGGTTTGCTGCACATCCCAGGATGTCAGTACTATTCCTACCTCCATACTCCCCCTTCCTAAACCCCATAGAGGAGTTTCTCTCTGCGTGGAGGCGGAAGGTTTATGACCATCATCCACATGACCAGATGTCCTTACTGGATGCCATGAATGTGGCGTGTGGAGACACTTCTCCTGAAGACTGCCAGGGTGTGGAGACACTTCTCCTGAAGACTGCCAGGGTGTGGAGACACTTCTCCTGAAGACTGCCAGGGTGTGGAGACACTTCTCCTGAAGACTGCCAGGGTGTGGAGACACTTCTCCTGAAGACTGTCAGGGTGTGGAGACACTTCTCCTGAAGACCGCCAGGGTGTGGAGACACTTCTCCTGAAGACTGCCAGGGTGTGGAGACACTTCTCCAGAAGACTGCCAGGGTGTGGAGACACTTCTCCTGAAGACTGCCAGGGTGTGGAGACACTTCTCCTGAAGACTGCCAGGGTGTGGAGACACTTCTCCTGAAGACTGCCAGGGTTGGATAAGACATTCCAGAAGATACTTTCCAAGATGCATTGCCAGAGAAGACATAAGATGTGATGTTGATGAGAACTTGAGGCCAAATGCAGGAGAGAGGGAGAACTAAAACCCTCACAGTACTGTACAGTATGTGATTATACTATACATGTTGATGAGAACTAGAACCCTCACAGTACTGTACAGTATGAGTGATTATACTAGACATGTTGATGAGAACTAGAACCCTCACAGTACTGTACAGTATGAGTGATTATACTATACATGTTGATGAGAACTAGAACCCTCACAGTACTGTACAGTATGAGTGATTATACTATACATGTTGATGAGAACTAGAACCCTCACAGTACTGTACAGTATGAGTGATTATACTAGACATGTTGATGAGAACTAGAACCCTCACAGTACTGTACAGTATGAGTGATTATACTATACATGTTGATGAGAACTAGAACCCTCACAGTACTGTACAGTATGAGTGATTATACTAGACATGTTGATGAGAACTAGAACCCTCACAGTACTGTACAGTATGAGTGATTATACTATACATTTTGTTGAGAACTAGAACCCTCACAGTACTGTACAGTATGAGTGATTATACATGTTGATGAGAACTAGAACCCTCACAGTACTGTACAGTATGAGTGATTATACTATACATGTTGATGAGAACTAGAACCCTCACAGTACTGTACAGTATGAGTGATTATACTATACATGTTGATGAGAACTAGAACCCTCACAGTACTGTACAGTATGAGTGATTATACTATACATGTTCTTGAGAACTAGAACCCTCACAGTACTGTACAGTATGAGTGATTATACATGTTGATGAGAACTAGAACCCTCACAGTACTGTACAGTATGAGTGATTATACTAGACATGTTGTTGAGAACTAGAACCCTCACAGTACTGTACAGTATGAGTGATTATACTAGACATGTTGATGAGAACTAGAACCCTCACAGTACTGTACAGTATGAGTGATTATACTATACATGTTGATGAGAACTAGCACCCTCACAGTACTGTACAGTATGAGTGATTATACTATACATGTTGATGAGAACTAGAACCCTCACAGTACTGTACAGTATGAGTGATTATACTATACATGTTGATGAGAACTAGAACCCTCACAGTACTGTACAGTATGAGTGATTATACCATACATGTTGATGAGAACTAGAACCCTCACAGTACTGTACAGTATGAGTGATTATACATGTTGATGAGAACTAGAACCCTCACAGTACTGTACAGTATGAGTGATTATACTAGACATGTTGATGAGAACTAGAACCCTCACAGTACTGTACAGTATGAGTGATTATACTATACATGATGATGAGAACTAGAACCCTCACAGTACTGTACAGTATGTGATTATACTAGACATGTTGATGAGAACTAGAACCCTCACAGTACTGTACAGTATGAGTGATTATACTAGACATGTTGATGAGAACTAGAACCCTCACAGTACTATACAGTATGTGATCATACTATACATGTTGATGAGAACTAGAACCCTCACAGTACTGTACAGTATGAGTGATTATACTAGACATGTTGATGAGAACTAGAACCCTCACAGTACTATACAGTATGTGATCCTACTATACATGTTGATGAGAACTAGAACCCTCACAGTACTGTACAGTATGAGTGATTATACATGTTGATGAGAACTAGAATCCTCACGGTACTGTACAGTATGAGTGATTATACATGTTGATGAGAACTAGAACCCTCACAGTACTGTACAGTATGAGTGATTATACTATACATGTTGATGAGAACTAGCACCCTCACAGTACTGTACAGTATGAGTGATTATACTATACATGTTGATGAGAACTAGAACCCTCACAGTACTGTACAGTATGAGTGATTATACTATACATGTTGATGAGAACTAGAACCCTCACAGTACTGTACAGTATGAGTGATTATACCATACATGTTGATGAGAACTAGAACCCTCACAGTACTGTACAGTATGAGTGATTATACATGTTGATGAGAACTAGAACCCTCACAGTACTGTACAGTATGAGTGATTATACTAGACATGTTGATGAGAACTAGAACCCTCACAGTACTGTACAGTATGAGTGATTATACTATACATGATGATGAGAACTAGAACCCTCACAGTACTGTACAGTATGTGATTATACTAGACATGTTGATGAGAACTAGAACCCTCACAGTACTGTACAGTATGAGTGATTATACTAGACATGTTGATGAGAACTAGAACCCTCACAGTACTATACAGTATGTGATCATACTATACATGTTGATGAGAACTAGAACCCTCACAGTACTGTACAGTATGAGTGATTATACTAGACATGTTGATGAGAACTAGAACCCTCACAGTACTATACAGTATGTGATCCTACTATACATGTTGATGAGAACTAGAACCCTCACAGTACTGTACAGTATGAGTGATTATACATGTTGATGAGAACTAGAATCCTCACGGTACTGTACAGTATGAGTGATTATACATGTTGATGAGAACTAGAACCCTCACAGTACTGTACAGTATGAGTGATTATACTACACATGTTGATGAGAACTAGAACCCTCACAGTACTGTACAGTATGAGTGATTATACTATACATGTTGATGAGAACTAGAACCCTCACAGTACTGTACAGTATGAGTGATTATACTACACATGTTGATGAGAACTAGAACCCTCACAGTACTGTACAGTATGAGTGATTATACTATACATGTTGATGAGAACTAGAACCCTCACAGTACTGTACAGTATGAGTGATTATACTATACATGTTGATGAGAACTAGAACCCTCACAGTACTGTACAGTATGAGTGATTATAATATAAATGTTGATGAGAACTAGAACCCTCACAGTACTGTACAGTATGAGTGATTATACTATACATGTTGATGAGAACTAGAACCCTCACAGTACTGTATAGTATGAGTGATTATACTAGACATGTTGATGAGAACTAGAACCCTCACAGTACTGTACAGTATGAGTGATTATACTATACATGTTGATGAGAACTAGAACCTTCACAGTACTGTACAGTATGAGTGATTATACTATACATGTTGATGAGAACTAGAACCCTCACAGTACTGTACAGTATGAGTGATTATACTAGACACCATGATGAGAACTACAACGCTCACAGTACTGTACAGTATGAGTGATTATACTATACATGTTGATGAGAACTAGAACCCTCACAGTACTGCACAGTATGAGTGATTATACTATAAAAGTTGTTGAGAACTAGAACCCTCACAGTACTGTACAGTATGAGTGATTATACTATAAACTTTTTTGAGAACTAGAACCCTCACAGTACTGTACAGTATGAGTGATTATACTAGACATGTTGATGAGAACTAGAACCCTCACAGTACTGTACAGTATGAGTGATTATACTAGACATGTTGATGAGAACTAGAACCCTCACAGTACTGTACAGTTTGAGTGATTATACTATACATGTTGTTGAGAACTAGAACCCTCACAGTACTGTACAGTATGAGTTATTATACTATACATGTTGATGAGAACTAGAACCCTCACAGTACTGTACAGTATGAGTGATTATACTACACATGTTGATGAGAACTAGAACCCTCACAGTACTGTACAGTATGAGTGATTATACTATACATGTTGATGAGAACTAGAACCCTCACAGTACTGTACAGTATGAGTGATTATACTAGACATGTTGATGAGAACTAGATCCCTCACAGTACTGTACAGTATGAGTGATTATACTATACATCTTGATGAGAACTAGAACCCTCACAGTACTGTACAGTATGAGTGATTATACTATACATGTTGATGAGAACTAGAACCCTCATAGTACTGTACAGTATGAGTGATTATACTACACATGTTGATGAGAACTAGAACCCTCACAGTACTGTACAGTATGAGTGATTATACTAGACATGTTGATGAGAACTAGAACCCTCACAGTACTGTACAGTATGAGTGATTATACTATACATGTTGATGAGAACTAGAACCCTCACAGTACTGTACAGTATGAGTGATTATACATGTTGATGAGAACTAGAACCCTCCCAGTACTGTACAGTATGAGTGATTATACTATACATGTTGATGAGAACTAGAACCCTGACAGTACTGTACAGTATGAGTGATTATACTAGACATGTTGATGAGAACTAGAACCCTCACAGTACTGTACAGTATGAGTGATTATACTACACATGTTGATGAGAACTAGAACCCTCACAGTACTGTACAGTATGAGTGATTATACTATACATGTTGATGAGAACTAGAATCCTCACAGTACTGTACAGTATGAGTGATTATACTAGACATGTTGATGAGAACTAGAACCCTCACAGTACTGTACAGTATGAGTGATTATACTATACATGTTGATGAGAACTAGAACCCTCACAGTACTGTACAGTATGAGTGATTATACTATACATGTTGATAAGAACTACAACCCTCACAGTACTGTACAGTATGAGTGATTATACTATACATCTTGATGAGAACTAGAACCCTCACAGTACTGTACAGTATGAGTGATTATACTATACATGTTGATGAGAACTAGAACCCTCACAGTACTGTACAGTATGAGTGATTATACTACACATGTTGATGAGAACTATAACCCTCACAGTACTGTACAGTATGAGTGATTATACTACACATGTTGATGAGAACTAGAACCCTCACAGTACTGTACAGTATGAGTGAATATACTATACATGTTGATGAGAACTAGAACCCTCACAGTACTGTACAGTATGAGTGATTATACTATACATGTTGATGAGAACTAGAACCCTCACAGTACTGTACAGTATGAGTGATTATACTACACATGTTGATGAGAACTAGAACCCTCACAGTACTGTACAGTATGAGTGATTATACTACACATGTTGATGAGAACTAGAACCCTCACAGTACTGTACAGTATGAGTGATTATACTATACATGTTGATGAGAACTACAACCCTCACAGTACTGTACAGTATGAGTGATTATACTATACATGTTGATGAGAACTAGAACCCTCACAGTACTGTACAGTATGAGTGATTATACTATACATGTTGAGGAGAACTAGAACCCTCACAGTACTGTACAGTATGAGTGATTATACTATACATGTTGATGAGAACTAGAACCCTCACAGTACTGTACAGTATGAGTGATTATACTAGACATGTTGATGAGAACTAGAACCCTCACAGTACTGTACAGTATGAGTGATTATACTAGACATGTTGATGAGAACTAGAACCCTCACAGTACTGTATAGTATGAGTGATTATACTACACATGTTCTTGAGAACTAGAACCCTCACAGTACTGTACAGTATGAGTGATTATACTACACATGTTGATGAGAACTAGAACCCTCACAGTACTGTACAGTATGAGTGATTATACTACACATGTTGATGAGAACTAGAATCCTCACAGTACTGTACAGTATGAGTGATTATACTATACATGTTGATGAGAACCCTCACAGTACTGTACAGTATGAGTGATTATACTAGACATGTTGATGAGAACTAGAACCCTCACAGTACTGTACAGTATGAGTGATTATACTATACATGTTGATGAGAACTAGAACCCTCACAGTACTGTACAGTATGAGTGATTATACTAGACATGTTGATGAGAACTAGAACCCTCACAGTACTGTACAGTATGAGTGATTATACTATACATGTTGATGAGATCTAGAACCCTCACAGTACTGTACAGTATGAGTGATTATACTATACATGTTGATGAGAACTAGAACCCTCACAGTACTGTACAGTATGAGTGATTATACTAGACATGTTGATGAGAACTAGAACCCTCACAGTACTGTATAGTATGAGTGATTATACCATACATGTTGATGAGAACTAGAACCCTCACAGTACTGTACAGTATGAGTGATTATACTATACATGTTGATGAGAACTAGAACCCTCACAGTACTGTACAGTATGAGTGATTATACTAGACATGTTGATGAGAACTAGAACCCTCACAGTACTGTACAGTATGAGTGATTATACTATACATGTTGATTAGAACTAGAACCCTCACAGTACTGTACAGTATGAGTGATTATACTATACATGTTGATGAGAACTAGAACCCTCACAGTACTGTACAGTATGAGTGATTATACTAGACATGTTGATGAGAACTAGAACCCTCACAGTACTGTACAGTATGAGTGATTATACTATACATGTTGATGAGAACTAGAACCCTCACAGTACTGTACAGTATGAGTGATTATACTAGACATGTTGATGAGAACTAGAACCCTCACAGTACTGTACAGTATGAGTGATTATACTATACATGTTGATGAGAACTAGAACCCTCACAGTACTGTACAGTATGAGTGATTATACTATACATGTTGATGAGAACTAGAACCCTCACAGTACTGTACAGTATGAGTGATTATACTATACATGTTGATGAGAACTAGAACCCTCACAGTACTGTACAGTATGAGTGATTATACATGTTGATGAGAACTAGAACCCTCACAGTACTGTACAGTATGAGTGATTATACTAGACATGTTGATGAGAACTAGAACCCTCACAGTACTGTACAGTATGAGTGATTATACTATACATGTTGATGAGAACTAGAACCCTCACAGTACTGTACAGTATGAGTGATTATACTATACATGTTGATGAGAACTAGAACCCTCACAGTACTGTACAGTATGAGTGATTATACTATACATGTTGATGAGAACTAGAACCCTCACAGTACTGTACAGTATGAGTGATTATACTATACATGTTGATGAGAACTAGAACCCTCACAGTACTGTACGGTATGAGTGATTATACTATACATGTTGATGAGAACTAGAACCCTCACAGTACTGTACAGTATGAGTGATTATACTAGACATGTTGTTGAGAACTAGAATCCTCACAGTACTTTACAGTATGAGTGATTATACTAGACATGTTGATGAGAACTAGAACCCTCACAGTACTGTACGGTATGAGTGATTATACTATACATGTTGATGAGAACTAGAACCCTCACAGTACTGTACAGTATGAGTGATTATACTACACATGTTGATGATGGTTTGTAATTATTATTGCAGTCCTGGAATTTCAGGAACTTGTTTTTTGTTTCAACTTTTTATTTTCACAAGTAAATTATATTATGCAAAGATATCGAAAAAATAAAGGTTATTGAAGCAAAGTGTTGCGTTTCTGATTCATTCTTGTTTAGTACAGTCAATACAATGAAAAGGTGTTATTCTATAATGAAATACTGATTTATGTGAAAAATCATTCAAACTTCAGAGAGAGAAGTTCATCATTTATGTAATGCTTCCTGTTGTTAGTGTTGTTTAGGTCAGTGTGTTATGACTGACAAGTTATGCTTTCTGAGTGAGAATCGTTGCCATTGTTATGGTTGAACGAGCTTATTTTGAGACATGTGTGAAGTGTTTTGTTGGTTTTAGTGAGTTTTGGAGGTGAGATCAACTGTTTGGCCAAGATGCATGTTGGTAATGCAGACTGTGTGAAGAGTTTTGAAAAAGTGGCTTCAGTATTGACCGATGCTTGTTAGCAATTGAAAAACACTGTAATTGGGAATAATGTGACGCGGCAACAGGATAGATAATATACAGTAGCAGCAGTGTATGTGAAGAGTCAAAAACAATGGTGCAGTCTTTGACAATTGTTCGGGCCTTCCTCTGACAGCGCCTGCTATAGAGGTCCTGGATGTGACTCTCCATCCATTCTGCTGTGCCCTGAGCAGAGTGACAGATGACCGTGTGTCTGAGTAGTGACTTACTGTCCAAGTCTACTGGCCTGCGTGTCCAGGCCTGTCCAGCCCTGCCCGTCTTTCATCTGACCTGAATACCAAACCGACTGGAACGTTTGTCTGGTGGGCAAACCGCTCACGTTGACGTGGACGGGCTGCTATCCGATCGCTGTCTGTCTCTGTGTGTGAGGCAGAGGTATGTGTGCCTGTGTGTGTGTGCCTGTGTGTGTGTGTGTGTGTCTACGTGCACCTGTGTGTGTGTGTGTGCCTGTGTGTTTGTGTGTCTACGTGCACCTGTGTGTGTGTGTGCGTGTGTGTGTGCGTGTGTACGTGCAACTGTGTGTGCCTGTGTGTGTGTCTGCTTGTCTAGTTGCGTGTGTATGTGTGCACCCTGCACTGTGCCCATGGCCTTGTTTGTAGACTGTCAGTCACTGTGAACAGCCGCTTGCCAAACAGAACAGAGAGAAGCACAGCAGAGCGGCACCGGGACAGACTGAGCATGCTCACACCAGGCCTGTCCGTCATCGCTAGCTGGGCTGAGGAGAATGAGTCATGACCAGAGTCACCTTGTTTAATACCATACAGCTCGCCTGGTCCCAGATCTGGTAGTGTTTTTGCCTACACTCTTAGAAAAAAAGGTTCTGGATAGAACCAAAAAGGGTTCTATGCTTGCTTCATATATGGCACCCCTATAGGTTCTATGTAGAACCCTTTTGTAGGGTCCTTTGATCAGAACCCCAGGGGTTCTTCTTCACTGAACCAAAATTGGTTCCATACAGAACCCTTTTGTTCCATATAGGGTTCTATATAGAACCAATTTCGTTTCTATATAGAACCTTAAAAGGTGCCATATATGAAGCAACCATATAGCCCTTTTTATCTAAGAGTGTTCTCCATTGTGATTGTCAAGCATGACAATTGCATAAGGAGTTGGCTGGAGAGCAGAAACAGACCATATTTCTCTCAAGATTCTCATCAGAAAAGAAATGGGCAGAACTTGGTACGGTAATGAAAACGTAGAAAACAAGTCATGCAAATTGGCCACACATCCTGACTGTAGCAGCGACACACGGCCACTCACATAATTACATCTGAAATCCCAAATAAACAGACGACTCAAATGAAGATCCCATATGTGTGTGGACTGGGACTAGAAGACCTGTTTAAAAAGAGGAAGATCACATTCTAATAGTTTTTGCTCCGTTACTGTAAGTACATATGGCAGCGCTAGCTGCCATATGTTTTTTCCACAAAATACCATTGCACTATCACATGGCTTCCATAATTTGAAACCCTTTAAAGTGGCAATCAGCAGTCGAAACAATAACAAAGCTTTTTCCCCACCACCGTTTCGGTAAATAGCTGAGGGATAGGCCTAGAGAAATGTAACCACTCAAATTCATAGACAGAGGTATGGATTGGACTGACCATCCATGATGTAAAAATTATAGTTCTAACCATGTTTTGATGCTGCACAGTGTTTCTTTTTCATGTATTTTGTTTACAGACATTGAAATATAACAAGTTCATATTTTGCGTTCTGATATGGTAGGAATCAGTGGGCATATAATATTAATTTATAAGTCCCAAAATCGATGTAACAATTGCAGACTTCCCCTTTAACTTACTTTCCTTACTTACTTTACAAGACATAACAGAAGCCCCAGGCCTGAGGCCCCGACACAATCAGACATCTGCAGTACTTCTCTGTGTGTCAGAAAAGGTTGACTTATTTCAACCCGACACAATCAGAGAGAGAGAGAGAGAGACGGAGGGAGAGAGTGACAGAGGCAGTCAGCGAGAAAGAGTGAGAGGGAGATAGAGAGGTATAGATGGCGAGAGAGAGAGAGAGAGAGAGAGAGAGAGAGAGAGGGGAATGAAGTGTATTTCTTTTGAAGAAGAGGGTAGGGAGAATATGAGGCAGAGAGAGAGAGAGAGAGAAAGAGGCAACAAACAGAGAGAGAGATGGATAAACTGAATGAGAGAGAAAACAATCCTCTTTGTCGAACGGCCATCTGTTTGCCATAGCCTCAGCAATAAAACAGGGCCCTTTAAACAACAAACGAGGCCGTTCCGAGGAGGACACCATCCATTAGAGTCCTCTGATTGATTGTCAACGCCGGCCTGCTCTTGGCCCGCTCTCTCCGGAGCCGGCCCGACGTACGCAACATTACCTGAACATATTATGATACTCCATTGGCCCCTAACGAGCTAAATTGACGGGAATGAATCCTGGGGCTGACAAATCTGAGGGGGCCTAGCTTTGGTTGTTGTTGTTGGGAAAGGGGGGAAGGGAGATGAGGGGGAGGAGTGATTCCGGAAGAGGAAGGAAGAAGAGATGGAAAGAGGAGGATGCAGTGTGTGTGTGTGTGTGTGTGTGTGTGTGTGTGTGTGTGTGTGTGTGTGTGTGTGTGTGTGTGTGTGTGTGTGTGTGTTGATGTCCTTGTGTGTGTGTGTACTCTTGTGTTCTCTCATGTGTATGCATACCATAAGCACTCTGCACGAATCGACCCAACTCCCGAATTGCCCGAGCCAACGACGCGGCTCGCCATCGGATTTTCATTCCACCAACAGGTATCAGAGGACCAGCGTTCAGCGGTCTATGTTTAATAATCATAACCCAGTACGAGGTCGGCGCCCTTATTTGTCTTTTTAAAAGCTTTTTTCCCGTCCACATTTAACAATGTGGCTTTGTCAGGGTCCGCCGCCGACAGATCAATGTCTAATTGGATTTCCTACAACCTTCAATGGACGACCCGCGTTTAAAAATTAACGCTGCAGAACTTGAGAAATAATAATCATGATACAACGACTACGCTCCTGAGCTCGGTTATTACACACCGTAGGGGGCTGGAGGAACGACACGGCCCATAGTGTTACTATTGATTTATATCCCACACACAAACGACTTCAGATGAATGGTGCTCGGGCCACAATTCAGCTGGGGAAACAAGGAAAAAAACTTCTAAACTGGATGACTTCACTGTGGTTTCAAACTTCAGAGTTTACAGGGACAAGCTATGCTTCTGGGGAGGGTGTTTTTCTGTGTTCTCCCTCTTCATCTCACTGAGATGTACTAGTTACTTTTTGATCTGTCTTGTCCTGTCCATTTCCTCAATGCTCCTGTCCTGTTAATTTCCTCAATGCTCCTGTCCTGTTCATTTCCTCAATTCTCCTGTCCTGTTCATTTCCTCAATTCTCCTGTCCTGTTCATTTCCTCAATGCTCCTGTCCTGTTCATTTCCTCAATTCTCCTGTCCTGTTCATTTCCTCAACGCTCCTGTCCTGTTCATTTCCTCAACGCTCCTGTCCTGTTCATTTCCTCAACGCTCCTGTCCATTTCCTCAATGCTCCTGTCTTCTTCACTTCCTCAATGCTCTTGTCCTGTTAACATTCCTCAATGCTCCTGTCCTGTTAATTTCCTCAACGCTCCTGTCCATTTCCTCAATGCTCCTGTCTTGTTTACTTCCTCAATGCTCTTGTCCTGTTAACATTTCTCAATGCTGCTGTCCTGTTAATTTCCTCAACGCTCCTGTCCATTTCCTCAATGCTCCTGTCTTGTTCACTTCCTCAATGCTCTTGTCCTGTTCATTTCCTCAATGCTCCTGTCCTGTTCATTTCCTCAACGCTCCTGTCCTGTTCATTTCCTCAACGCTCCTGTCCTGTTCATTTCCTCAACGCTCCTGTCCTGTTCATTTCCTCAACGCTCCTGTCCTGTTCATTTCCTCAACACTCCTGTCCTGTCCATTTCCTCAACGCTCCTGTCCATTTCCTCAACGCTCCTGTCCATTTCCTCAATGCTCCTGTCTTGTTCACTTCCTCAATGCTCTTATCCTGTTAACATTCCTCAATGCTCCTGTCCTGTTAATTTCCTCAATGCTCCTGTCCTGTTCATTTCCTCAACGCTCCTGTCCTGTTCATTTCCTCAATTCTCCTGTCCTGTTCATTTCCTCAATTCCTCTGTCCTGTTCATTTCCTTAACGCTCCTGTCCTGTTCATTACCTCAATGCTCCTGTCCTGTTCATTACCTCAATGCTCCTGTCCTGTTAACATTCCTCAATGCTCCTGTCATGTTAAATTCCTCAATGCTCCTGTCCTGTTCATTTCCTCAATGCTCCTGTCCTGTTCATTTCCTCAATGCTCCTGTCCTGTTCAGTACCTCAATGCTCCTGTCCTGTTAACATTCCTCAATGCTCCTGTCCTGTTCATTTCCTCAATGCTCCTGTCCTGTTCATTTCCTCAATGCTCCTGTCCTGTTCATTATCTCAATGCTCCTGTCCTGTTAACATTCCTCAATGCTCCTGTCCTGTTCATTTCCTCAATGCTCCTGTCTTGTCCTCTTAACGTCCCCAATACGCCTATCCTGTTTAAACCTCTTAAAGATCTCTAGACATCAGTGTCCCACCCTCGGGACGGTTGAGGTAATGTGCGCTAATGTGATTAGCATGATGTTGTTAGTAACAAGAACATTTCCCAGGAGATAGACATATCTTATATGGGCAGAAAGCTTAAATTCTTGTTAATCTAACTGCACTATCCAATTTACAGTAGCTATTAGAGTGAAAACATACCATTATATTGTTTGAGGAGAGTGCACACTTTTGAAAATGTATATATTGACCAATTAGGCATATTTGGGCAGACTTGACACAACATTTTGAACAGAAAAGCAATGGTTCATTGGATCAGTCTAAAACTTTGCACATACACTGCTGCCATCCAGAGGCCAAAATCTAAATTGCGCCTAGATTCCTAACTCAGATTATGACCTTACTCTTGTATTTCAAAGATGATGGAAGAAAAATAATTACAAAAAGACGCATGTTTTTTTCTTTGTATTATTTTTTACCAGATCTAATGTGTTATATTCTCCTACATTAATGTCACATTTCCACAAACTTCAAAGAGTTTCCTTTCAAATGGTATCAAGAATATACATATCCTTGCTTCAGGTCCTGAGCTACAGGCAGTTCGATTTGGGTATGTCATTTCAGGCAAAATGTTTAAAAAAGGGTTCGATCCCTTCCTCAATTCTCCTGTCTAATCCTGTTAACTTCCTCAAAGCTCCTGTCCTGTGCTGAGGGTTCTGCAGCACCCCCTGATAAATTGCAATAAAAAAGTATTTACTTCCCACCCAAACCAAATCAGTGCAATAGGCCTTTATTACACCTGTGTGAGCGGAGCAAAAAACTTGTCAGCAGAGCGCGGACAAAACATTCTGGATTCTTTCTCTGCTTTGTTCTGAGCTGTGTCCTCTGTTCTAACCTGCAGCCTGTGTCCCCTGGTCTAACCTGCAGCCTCTGTCCTCTGGTCTAACCTGCAGCCTGTGTCCCCTGGTCTAACCTGCAGCCTGTGTCCTCTGGTCTAACCTGCAGCCTGTGTCCCCTAGTCTAACCAGCAGCCTTTGTCCTCTGGTCTTACCTGCAGCCTCTGTCCTCTGGTCTAACCTGCAGCCTCTGTCCTCTGGTCAAACCTGCAGCCTCTGTCCTAAGGCCTAACCTGCAGCCAATGTCCTCTGGTCTAACCTGCAGCCTCTGTCCTCTGGTCTAACCTGCAGCCTCTGTCCTCTGGTCTAACCTGCAGCCTGTGTCCTCTGGTCTAACCTGCAGCCTGTGTCCTCTGGTCTAACCTGCGGCCTGTGTCCTCTGGTCTAACCTGCAGCCTGTGTCCTCTGGTCTAACCTGCAGCCTGTGTCCTCTGGTCTAACCTGCAGCCTGTGTCCTCTGGTCTAACCTGGAGCCTGTGTCCTCTGGTCTAACCTGCAGCCTGTGTCCTCTGGTCTAACCTGCAGCCTGTGTCCTCTGGTCTAACCTGGAGCCTGTGTCCTCTGGTCTAACCTGCAGCCTGTGTCCTCTGGTCTAACCTGCAGCCTGTGTCCCCTGGTCTAACCTGCAGCCTGTGTCCCCTGGTCTAACCTGCAGCCTGTGTCCTCTGGTCTAACCTGCAGCCTGTGTCCCCTGGTCTAACCTGCAGCCTGTGTCCTCTGGTCTAACCTGCAGCCTGTGTCCTCTGGTCTAACCTGCAGCCTGTGTCCTCTGGTCTAACCTGGAGCCTGTGTCCTCTGGTCTAACCTGCAGCCTGTGTCCCCTGGTCTAACCTGCAGCCTGTGTCCTCTGGTCTAACCTGCAGCCTGTGTCCTCTGGTCTAACCTGCAGCCTGTGTCCTCTGGTCTAACCTGGAGCCTCTGTCCTCTGGTCTAACCTGGAGCCTCTGTCCTCTGCTTGTCCCTCTGTACTGTGCTTACTTGCTCTGTCCTCCTCTATCCTCCTTGTGTTGATTTTTCTGGGCAGGAAGTCACGGTATCCCCTGCCCGGGAGTGACTCACTCCTCCTGGGCTCCACTTCACAGGAGCTGTGACATCGTCAGCGTGAGACAATCAGCCCGATGCGATCGGTATCGATCTCCCGCAGGGGGGAGGGAAAGTCGGCCGGTGGATGAGAGGAAAAAGGGAGGGAACAATACAAACATGAAAGGAAAGGAGATCTGTCAGGGCCCCGGGAGAGGGTCGAGGTGGTCGAAGAGAGAAGAGGGGGATGTGAAGGAAAGAAGGCCTCAGGAGTGACCGGATGTCCCTATCCCACGCAGGGATATCGTCCCAGCCGTTTGAAACACCCTTCATTAATCAACTGCTAATCCGCGGTGGTGTAAAGGTAAACTCCCAACGTTCTTTCAGCGTTAATTAAACCTAACATGTCCTCCCCTGTTATGTCATCCTCAAGGTCATCAACACAGACAGGGGAATACAGACCGGCATCGTGCTGGATGGCTTTGTACCCTGGCTGAGGGGTCCAGCCAGGTTGCGAGGACCCCTGGGTGCACAGATGCTGGGTATGAGCTAATTCCTGTATGATTCCATGATGATTTAAACTGGTGACAGTTCCCTGTTCATTATCTCAAACGTGAATAATATTGGTCGCTATACAGCTAGAGTTGGAATAGTAGTCGGTGAATATGTTATTTGGCAGACTGGGTTCATAAATTGTCTTGTAATATATACCATTTAAGCAGACTCTTTTATCCAAATTTAATTACAGTCACGCGTGCACATATTTTACGTACAGGTGGTCCTGGGAATCAAACACCCTATCCTGGCGTTGCAAGCACCATGTTTTACCAACTGAGCTATAGAAATCTCGTCTAGAGAGTGTGTTAAGATTCTGTAATTACCTCTTACACACACGCCCCCCTGTTCCATCCCCATACTCTCCCTGGCTCTCGTTCATCCTCATCCCCTGTGGCACAAGGACAATGAGATGCGGCGTTGAAGTGCTAATGGCCATTAGTTTCCAGGTGGTTTGACCCGGCTCTCCGTGGCACCACATCAGCATGGTGATTGGCTGGGATAATTCCTCCTGGGCCTTAATGACTGCTACCAACCATTTATCTTTTAGTCAAAGAGCAAGGCTATAGCTTTAAGAAGACACACACGTAAGGGCTTGTGGAAATACATGGGTAGACGGACAGATGGATGGACAGAAGTCAATGCACACCAGCATTCATGCACACACACACTCCCCCCTATTGCCTAGTCAGTTTTAACCCTACCTGCATGTACATATTACCTCAACTACCTCGTACCCCTGCACATTGACTCGGTACCAGTACTCTTGTCAACCATGTTCACACGTGAGAGAAGAAGTCCAAACAGTGAAACAGAGAAAACCAGGGTCAGTTCAGTCACCGTGAAGAAACCGTTTAGGAGAGGAGGGAGTGGAGAGAAAAACATCCAAAGGAACAAAAGTTGTATTTTAATTCAATATGTATTATTTTCAACATTTTCACATGAAATATTTCCGGGTTAGGGTTACTTTGCGCATAGACACAGAAGCACACACGCACACAAATTACCTGATCACTTTTACCCCTACCTACATGTACATATTACCTCAACTACCCGTACCCCTGCACATTGACTCGGTACTGGTACCCCTGCACATTGACTCGGTATTGGTACCCCTGCACATTGACTCGGTACTGGTACCCCTGCACATTGACTCGGTATTGGTACCCCTGCACATTGACTCGGTATTGGTACCCCTGAACATTGACTCGGTATTGGTACCCCTGCACATTGACTCGGTACTGGTACCCCTGCACATTGACTCGGTACTGGTACCCCTGCACATTGACTCGGTACTGGTACCCCTGCACATTGACTCGGTACTGGTACCCCTGCACATTGACTCGGTACTGGTACCCCTGCACACTGACTCGGTACTGGTACCCCTGCACATTGACTCGGTACTGGTACCCCTGCACATTGACTCGGTACTGGTACCCCTGCACACTGACTCGGTACTGGTACCCCTGCACATTGACTCGGTACTGGTACCCCTGCACATTGACTCGGTACTGGTACCCCTGCACATTGACTCGGTACTGGTACCCCTGCACATTGACTCGGTACTGGTACCCCTGCACACTGACTCGGTACTGGTACCCCTGCACATTGACTCGGTACTGGTACCCCTGCACATTGACTCGGTACTGGTACCCCTGCACATTGACTCGGTACTGGTACCCCTGCACATTGACTCGGTACTGGTACCCCTGCACATTGACTCGGTACTGGTACCCCTGAACATTGACTCGGTATTGGTACCCCTGCACATTGACTCGGTACTGGTACCCCTGCACATTGACTCGGTACTGGTACCCCTGCACATTGACTCGGTACTGGTACCCCTGCACATTGACTCGGTACTGGTACCCCTGCACATTGACTCGGTACTGGTACCCCTGCACATTGACTCGGTACTGGTACCCCTGCACATTGACTCGGTACTGGTACCCTTTATATAGCCTCGTTATTGTTATTTATTGTGTTACTATTTATTTTTTTCTTACTTTTTTACTCTGTATTGTTGGTAAAGGACTCGTGAGTAAGAATTTCACGGTAAAGTCTACACCTTTTGTATTCGACACGTGACAAATAAAATTTGATTTGACACACACACACACACGCACAGCTATAACCCAAGCTTGAAACCTGCATGTGCTGGAGAAGAATCACTTCTCTCTTTGACCAACAGAAAGGAAACAGCGAAAAGACGGACTGGATTAGCGAGCGCAGCACGGCCACAACCTTTATCTCCCTCCATAGCAGACAGAGAGACAGACGGACTGGAGTAGCGAGCGCAGCACGGCCACAACCTTTATCTCCCTCCATAGCAGACAGAGAGACAGACGGACTGGAGTAGCGAGAGCAGCAGGGCCACAACCTTTATCTCCCTCCATAGCAGACAGAGAGACAGACGGACTGGAGTAGCGAGAGCAGCAGGGCCACAACCTTTATCTCCCTCCATAGCAGACAGAGAGACAGACGGACTGGAGTAGCGAGCGCAACACGGCCACAACCTTTATCTCCCTCCATAGCAGACAGAGAGACAGACGAACTGGAGTAGCGAGAGCAGCAGGGCCACAACCTTTATCTCCCTCCATAGCAGACAGAGAGACAGATGGACTGGAGTAGCGAGAGCAGCAGGGCCACAACCTTTATCTCCCTCCATAGCAGACAGAGAGACAGATGGACTGGAGTAGCGAGCGCAGCACGGCCACAACCTTTATCTCCCTCCATAGCAGACAGAGAGACAGACGAACTGGAGTAGCGAGAGCAGCACGGCCACAACCTTTATCTCCCTCCATAGCAGACAGAGAGACAGACGGACTGGAGTAGCGAGAGCAGCAGGGCCACAACCTTTATCTCCCTCCATAGCAGACAGAGAGACAGACGGACTGGAGTAGCGAGCGCAACACGGCCACAACCTTTATCTCCCTCCATAGCAGACAGAGAGACAGACGGACTGGAGTAGCGAGCGCAACACGGCCACAACCTTTATCTCCCTCCATAGCAGACAGAGAGACAGACGAACTGGAGTAGCGAGAGCAGCAGGGCCACAACCTTTATCTCCCTCCATAGCAGACAGAGAGACAGATGGACTGGAGTAGCGAGAGCAGCAGGGCCACAACCTTTATCTCCCTCCATAGCAGACAGAGAGACAGATGGACTGGAGTAGCGAGCGCAGCACGGCCACAACCTTTATCTCCCTCCATAGCAGACAGAGAGACAGACGGACTGGAGTAGCGAGAGCAGCAGGGCCACAACCTTTATCTCCCTCCATAGCAGACAGAGAGACAGACGAACTGGAGTAGCGAGAGCAGCAGGGCCACAACCTTTATCTCCCTCCATAGCAGACAGAGAGACAGACGGACTGGAGTAGCGAGAGCAGCAGGGCCACAACCTTTATCTCCCTCCATAGCAGACAGAGAGACAGACGGACTGGAGTAGCGAGCGCAGCACGGCCACAACCTTTATCTCCCTCCATAGCAGACAGAGAGACAGACGGACTGGAGTAGCGAGAGCAGCAGGGCCACAACCTTTATCTCCCTCCATAGCAGACAGAGAGACAGACGAACTGGAGTAGCGAGAGCTGCAGGGCCACAACCTTTATCTCCCTCCATAGCAGACAGAGAGACAGACGGACTGGAGTAGCGAGAGCAGCAGGGCCACAACCTTTATCTCCCTCCATATCAGACAGAGAGACAGACGGACTGGAGTAGCGAGAGCAGCAGGGCCACAACCTTTATCTCCCTCCATAGCAGACAGAGAGACAGAGAAAGACGGGGTTGTGATCTTCAGTGGTGGAGGGCTGAGGGATCTTAGCTTATTTAGCGGAGAGGAAATGAGAAAGCATTCTGCTGTGAAGCCCAGGCCACAGGCTTTGTTACACACTGTGGGGGTCAGCGGGGTTCACATATAAGGTCAAATAAAGGTCAAGGGCCATCTGGCTTTCTCTGTACGTTCCGAGAAAGGCTTGCCGACAGCGTATCTGTTTCTGAGAAAGATTTAATGCTGAATGGATGGATATGACTTTTTTCTCTTCTTTATCATCTCCTGCTACTTTCTCCCTCTCTCACTAGCATCGTCATTCTTGCAGAGAAAAAATTTATATATAAATTACACAATTTCTCTCAGACACACACTCACACGAACCCACAAGCACGCACGCACTAGGGTTTAAGAGCGGGAACCGCTATTTCCCGGCCAAATCCATTATCGTTTCCGCGGATAAATAATGGCGATGAACTGGTATATTATAATCAATTATTTCTACGAACAGCATGACGTGAAATGGAACTGGTAAATTATATACAATGTATAGAGAGAGAGAGAGAGAGAGAGAGAGAGAGAGAGAGAGAGAGAGAGAGAGAGAGGTAGTTTCACTTGCTTTGGCAATGTAAACATATGTTTCCCATGCCAATAAAGCCCTTTGAATTTAATTGAGAGAGAGGGGGGGAAGAGAGAGAGAGAGAGAGAGAGAGAGAGAGTGAGGGCGAGAGGGGGAGAAGAGAGAGAGAGATGGTGAGAGAAGAGAGAGAGAGGGTGAGAGAAGAGAGAGAGAGAGCGAGAGAGAGAGAGCGAGAGAGAGAGAGAGCGAGAGATAGTGAGAGAGAGCGAGAGAGAGAGAGAGAGAGATGGGGACAGGAAGTGAAGAATGGCCAGTAGTGTCCAGACAGACAGAGCGTGGCAAGATGGAAGGAAGGAGAGAGGGAGGCTGTTAGATTATCTCTCTCTGTGCAGACCTCCCTCTGCTCTGATTAAGATCAGACACGTCAGCACTCTGGACCTGATGGATCCCCAACATTAACCCACCCGCCCACCCTCCCTCTGCTCTGTGTGTGTGTGTGTGTGTGTGTGTGTGTGTGCATTTAATGGTGTGCCCTCAATTACCTGAGGGGGTATTGGTGTGAGCATGAACATGTATGTGTGTGTGTGTATGTGTGTGTGTTTCAAGCCGGGCCTCCTCCATTACCTCAGGTCAGAACAAAGACCCAGGCGTGGCTAGGGGGGGATCAGTGATGGAGTTTAGCGGATAAGCAGTGTGTGTGTGTGTGTGTGTGTGTGTAGCAGTGTGCTCAGGTGCTAGCCTCTCGTAATGACTAGAGCTGAGCACACAGGTTTGTAGAAGAGCACCGTACAGCATATTCTGGCCCCAGGGCACAGCTGGGAGATAGAGGATAGTATAGGACACACACACATTGGCATGCGCACAAAAACGCAGACACACACATGCACACCCACGCACACGCACAAATACACGCTCAACATTATTTCACTCATACCAAATTGTTACATAAGAAATGCCTTCCCAGACACTGCAGACACCCATTCTCTCTCTCTCTCTCTCTCTCTCTCTCTCTCTCTCTCTCTCTCTCTCCCTTTCTCCTGCGTTTCTTTTCTAAGGATGCACCAAAACAAAAGCACCCTGCCTCTGTCTCTTAAACCCCTAATAATAACAGCGGCCATATTGTCCAACACCTGCCTCACCATCTCTTAACCTCCGCTTCCCATCCCTCCTTCCCTCCTTCCCTCCATTCCCATGGCCAAACACGGCCGTCCCCAGTCTCTCTAACATATCATCAACCCACCCACTCACCCCCCCCAATCTGGATCTGAGCAGCGGCACTGGGCTTGGCTTGTCAACCTGTTTATTTTTGTCTACAATGGAGAATGATAGTGTTTGTCCCAGCGTACTGTCTGACAGACAAGAGGGAATGTAAGCGGAAGATGGTTAGCTTAGACAGGATGGTTAGCTTAGACAGGATGGTTAGCTTAGACAGGATGGTTAGCTTAGACAGGATGGTTAGCTTAGACAGGATGGTTAGCTTAGACAGGATGTGCAACGGAATGATGACCATGTTCTGAGATAGTGGTCTGCGGCATCGCAGTCTCAAGAGGCAAATCAAATCAAATGTTATTTGGCACATTTATCGTAAACAACAGGTGTAGACTAACAGTGAAATACTTACTTACGGGTTATTTTCCCACAACGCAGTTAAAGATCAAAAGTAAAACAGAAATAGTGACACAAGGAATAAATACCATATATTTCTTGTGCCTTGGGGGTTAGACGTTAACACTGTCTGTTGTGGCTGTAAAGTACAATCCATGAACAGGAATGAGATATGACCAGGAACAACTCTAGTCCGGTCATGATGTCAGGAGAACCAATGGGTAATTCCACGCACAATCCCAATATCTTTGTTTCTCCTCATCCTCATGCCATTAGAAAGTAACCTCACATCCTTCCCCCGACTAGGAAATGAAGACAATTGATTGGTGACAACATTGCCATGCCAACGGCGGAACAAGTGGAAATGTAATCCCTGCGTGAAACCCCCAAAGGACCCTGCAGGATTTGCATTCCCCAAATTGAAGTCCGACCTCCCCATTTACAGCCAAGCTGTCACTTCAAACAAAAAAATTCAAACGTTATTTTGTTGTTGCCTTATTGTCATTTGTCAAGTGTTTAATTTAAATCTTCCTTTGATAGCCTTTCGGGTGACATTGAAACTCAATAAATAATCATGAAGCAATCATAACAACACATAGCCTATTCATCAAATTGCTAATAACTACCTAAAATAGGCAATTAACACTTTGATGAACTGTAACTTTTTTGTACCACGTCATCTGCAACCAGCTTTAATAATATAACTATATTTCAGATCTCATTAATATTCTCATGGTGCTAGTCTTCACTGACATGGTGTTAGTCTATGGAGTCTTCACTGACATGGTGTTAGTCTATGGAGTCTTCACTGACATGGTGTTAGTCTATGGAGTCTTCACTGTCATGGTATTAGTCTATGGAGCCTTCACTGACATGGTGTTAGTCTATGGAGTCTTCACTGTCATGGTGTTAGTCTATGGAGTCTCCACTGACATGGTGTTAGTCTATGGAGTCTTCACTGACATGGTGAAGTCTATGGAGTCTTCACTGACATGGTGTTAGTCTATGGAGCCTTCACTGACATGGTGTTAGTCTATGGAGTCTTCACTGACATGGTGTTAGTCTATGGAGCCTTCACTGACATGGTGTTAGTCTATGGAGTCTTCACTGACATGGTGTTAGTCTATGGAGCCTTCACTGACATGGTGCTAGTCTATGGAGTCTTCACTGACATGGTGTTAGTCTATGGAGTCTTCACTGACATGGTGTTAGTCTATGGAGTCTTCACTGACATGGTGTTAGTCTATGGAGCCTTCACTGACATGGTGCTAGTCTATGGAGTCTTCACTGTCATGGTGCTAGTCTATGGAGTCTTCACTGACATGGTGCTAGTCTATGGAGTCTTCACTGACATGGTGCTAGTCTATTGAGTCTTCACTGACATGGTGTTAGTCTATGGAGTCTTCACTGACATGGTGCTAGTCTATGGAGTCTTCACTGACATGGTGTTAGTCTATGGAGTCTTCACTGACATGGTGTTAGTCTATGGAGTCTCCACTGACATTGTGTTAGTCTATGGAGTCTCCACTGACATGGTGTTAGTCTATGGAGTCTTCACTGTCATGGTGTTAGTCTATGGAGTCTTCACTGACATGGTGAAGTCTATGGAGTCTTCACTGACATGGTGTTAGTCTATGGAGTCTTCACTGACATGGTGTTAGTCTATGGAGTCTTCACTGTCATGGTGTTAGTCTATGGAGTCTTCACTGACATGGTGTTAGTCTATGGAGTCTTCACTGACATGGTCTTGTGTTGAAGTGAATATCATTGACACACCCCTGTCTTTTGAGCAGATTCACATATCGTTGTTTAATGTTCATTTGATCTGATAATCAAATTGTCTCCGAGATACAGATTATAACTTCGATGACCAGATTGCGTGTAGAATAGTGTAGAAGACAATAGAAAGAATAGCTAAGAATAGAAAGTAGAATATTATAGAATAAAACAGAAATTGTAAGTTGAATTTGATTGCTGGAATACTTCAATCGTCAAATCACAAACCAACACATAAACCCCGGCCACTCCAGCCCATGCCAATGCTAGCCCATGTCAACCAAGGATAACCCATCCAAAATAGATGTGACTTATCTCCATTGTGGCTCAGGGCTGTCATGCATCCATGTTTAATGTCTCGCCGACACGCCAAAGAATCTTCTGACTCGTCGAGGGGGTCCTAAACTAGTGTGATGTCACCATCAAAGAGTTGGCTTTGAAGAATCACCCGCCGCGTTTAGTGTGCAGCGCGGCCAAATCCACAAGCGCCACAAAACAGTGTTCTGAAATCCACACAGAAACCGTGTCTGAACAGCTTTGATCTATGTGGATCGACGTCAAATTATGGCTCACTGGGGATTCACATAGAGCAAGACTGTGTATTGATGCCACCCTATAGCATGTAGCGATAGCTAGAGGAATAACGCATTAGTAATAGCAGCAGCAATAGTACCGTTCAAAAGAGATGCTTGGTTATTCTGTCATGAAGGCCGGTTACTGCTTCAAACACCAAGACTACTGATAGCAGAAACACTGTGGCAAGCTGCAGCTTCAGAGCACCGTTGTCAGTCACCCCCCCAGGTAATGAAGAGGTGAGCCTATATCTGTCCGAGGGGGATCCATCTTTTATGTGTTTTCTGCTGCTCGCCTATTGATCTATTTGTTCGAAGCAACAGTCTGGTTTCAGCTGGGTCAAACCAGGAAATAAAACACACAGCCGAGGCATGTTGCAGCAATATGGATTCCTACTCTGCCTGGCCGCCTGCGTTTCTCACAGAGGATACAGTAACAAGGAGAGGAACGATAAACAGACGGGAAAAGACAGAAGAGGAAAAGTTAAGGAGAGGAGGAGGAGATGTAAACCTGGGAAAATAGACCTGGGAGAGACAGCGAGCGAGAGAGAAAGAGCGAGAGAGGGAACGAGAGAGGGAATTCATTATGTTAATATTGTAAATTAATCACTTCATTCCCAAAGTATGCTTTGGCAATATCTACATTGTTTTGTCATGTCTAAAAAGCTATTTTAATTTAATTGAGAAAGAGAGAGTGAGGCAGAAGAAATGAACAACAGTACCATAGTGCTAAGTATGTGGTTATCGAGCGCTCTCTCTCTCTCTCTCTCTCTCTCTCTCTCTCTCTCTCTGTCTCTCTCTCCTTACTCCTCGTCTCTCTATCTCACCTCCCTCTCTCTCCTCTCTCTGGTCTCTCTCCTCTCTGTCTCCTCTCTCCCTCTCTCTCTCTCTCTCTCATCTCTGTTCTCTCTCTCTCTCATCCCTCTCATCTCTCTCTCTCTCTCTCTCTCTCTCTCTCTCTCTCTCTCTCTCTGTCTCTCTCTCTGTCTCTCTCTCTGTCTCTGTGTACAGGGGGGAAAGCGGCCCATTAGTCAGCGCACGTTGACATTTATCACTTTGAGGGATTTCACTAATATCTGGAGGATATTGGGAGCCATGGTGGGAATAACACCTCGGAAAATGCATCTGCACAATTGGATTTGGGACCAGGAATGCCGGCGGCCTATGGGAATGGCTGGGGGCCTCGCGAAAAACCCGCACCGCTCTGTCTCTCACACACGCTCACACAAACACACTCGCTCTCGCCCTTTTATTTGGTAGAAATTAAATCCCTTCCGGCGTATTTTAGGTTATTTTGAAGTCACCGGCAGATTTGATTGCAGGAAGCCATTATGAAAACAGAAGGGGTAGAAAATCAGCAATTGGCAGGTGGGGTCACCTCATCCAAACGTATTTTTATATATATTATTATGGGCGGTCCCAGGGGCCCCGGGGCATGCTGGGTATATTACAGACTAGGCCGCCCCCCCCTGAAAAACAAGTAAATAGATCTGCAACTTTTGACAGGTTTGTTTATCTGTCAGAGGCAGAGCATTGGATGGAAATATTCATGGTAATGGTTGTATCTCAAATCGTATCCATTTCCTATGTAGTGCACTACGTTTACCATAGAGCTCTGGTCAAAAATAATACACAAATAGGGTGCCATTTGGAGCGCGCCCTCAATTTTGGTACGCCCCCGCTCTCTCCCATCCAGACAGGATTTCCATAGGCTCCATTTCACACGCCGTCCACTTTCACAGCTGGGTTTCTGTCATAGTTAGAGAAGGCTGTTTACCTGTGCCTTGAGCCACGACGAATGGTCTATCTAAAGCCATTAACATATTCACATTAACATGTGATTTGATCTGGCTTTTTGTCCCGCTAAGAGTGTCATCTACAGTCTTGTTCAGCCACTAATTTAACATTGGGTTCCCCTTCCGCCTGATCACTGAATGTTTTTCAATTGACCCATCTATCAAGTGAGAAAAGCCTTCCTCCGCAAGCCTCATCACGTCTCCATGAGGACATGATATAGTTCCCTAGCAACATCCTTACTCAGTGAAGATACTCTATCAGCATGATTTAGGTTGGTGCAGAAACCTGCATAATCACTTAGGCTACAATCGAGGACTAATGTTGAGCAAACTGAGCATTTAGTTGGTCTTATGAAACCACTCTTAGATATCTTGTATGTTAACACATTGAGGTTTATATGACATAAACCTGACATAAACATGACATAAACCTGACATAAACATGACATAAACATGACATAAACATGACATAGCCTTGACAAGATCCCAAACAACCAGCGTAGGTACACATTCACATGCATTTCCCCTCTAGCCCTCTAGCGGCACTATGGTCACCTCACCGCGGTGAAGTTCATGACCTTCAAGAACCAGATGGTGAACTTTTCAACACTCGTAAAGCATTACGCGGGTCACACTACCACCCTTACAACAAGCTACCTCTCAGCACACAGTCACACATCCCCTCCAGACCTCCAGGGGCACTACGGGTAACTCACCACGGTGAAGTTCATGACCTTGAGGATCCAGATGGTGAGCGCCAGGTTGACGATCATGGTGACCAGGAGCAGGAGGATGAAGAAGTAGAGGCAGCGCTTCCTCCAGCCGTAGATACCCACCGGGTAGGCCTGGGCACCTTGGTGTGCCCGCTGGCTCAGGGTGTTGGGCTGGGCCGCGAGGATGTACTGCTCCTGGGTCATCTGGAAAAGAAGGAGGAGAGAACAGAAATGCTGGTCAGACTTGGGATTCAAACCCACAATCCTCCAACTGATGAAGCACTTCTCTAACCTCTAGGCTATCTGCTGCCCTCTGTCACTTCCAAGGTAGGGATGGCGAGAGAAGGTGCAGTGAGAGGAGAGAGGACAGAAATGGATGGGGGATGAGGGTTAAGACAGAGAGAGGTGACAAAGGGATTAGGGAGGTGAGGTTGGAGGTTAGCGGAGATGGGGGAAGAAATGGAGTGGAAGGCATGAACAGGAAGAGGGAGACTGAGAGGTTAATGAGGGGAAAGGGGATGAGAGAAATGGTTAGGACCAATGGGACAGGGAAAGAGAGAAAGGTTTAGGACCAATGGGACAGGGAAAGAGAGAAAGGGTTAGGACCAATGGGACAGGGAAAGAGAGAAAGGGTTAGGACCAATGGGACAGGGAAAGAGAGAAAGGGTTAGGACCAATGGGACAGGGAAAAGGAGAAAGGTTTAGGACCAATGGGACAGGGAAAGAGAGAAAGGGTAAAGGAGGGTTGTTAGGACCAATGGGAAAGGGAAGAGAGAGAGAAAGGGTTAGGACCAAGGGACCAGGGAAAGAAAGAGAGAAATGGTTTAGGACCAATGGGACAGGGGAGAGAGAAAGGGTTAGGACCAATGGGACAGGGAAAGAGAGAAAGGGTTAGGACCAATGGGACAGGGAAAGAGAGAAAGGTTTAGGACCAATGGGACAGGGAAAGAGAAAGGGTTAGGACCAATGGGACAGGGAAAGAGAGAAAGGGTTAGGACCAATGGGACAGGGAAAGAGAGAAAGGGTTAGGACCAATGGGACAGGGAAAGAGAAAGGGTTAGGACCAATGGGACAGGAGGAAGGAAAGAGAGAAAGGGTTTAGCGACCCAATGGGACAGGGAAAGAGAGAAGAAGGGGTTAGGACCAATGGGACAGGGAAAGAGAGAAAGGGTTAGGACCAATGGGACAGGGAAAGAGAGAAAGGGTTTAGGACCCAATGGGACAGGGAAAGAGAGAAAGGGTTAGGACCAATGGGACAGGGAAAGAGAGAAAGGGTTAGGACCAATGGGACAGGGAAAGAGAGAAAGGGTTAGGACCAATGGGACAGGGAAAGAGAGAAATGTGTAGGACCAATGGGACAGGGAAAGAGAAAGGGTTATGACCAATGGGACAGGGAAAGAGAGAAAGGGTTAGGACCAATGGGACAGGGAAAGAGAGAAAGGGTTAGGACCAATGGGACAGGGAAAGAGAGGATGGGAGGCAAGAAAGAGGGGTCAAGGTTAGAGAGAGCGGGAAGGAGAGGAAAGGAGATGGATGAAGTGAGGCAGAAAGAGGAAGAAGATGACAGAGGAAAGGAGGAAGAGAAGGTCAAAGAGAGGAGAGGAGGGATGGGGAGGAGCAGAGGGAGATAGAAAGAATGGACAGATGACGGAGAGAGAGAGAGAGACAGAGAGAAATGCTATTTGGCCCTAAACAGAGAGTACACAGTGGCACTGTGACTGACCCAATATTAAGGAAAGCTTTGACTATGTACAGACTCAGTGAGGCTAGCCTTGCTATTGAGAAAGGCTGCCATAGGCAGACCTGGCTCTCAAGAGAAGACAGGCTATGTGCACACTGCCCAAAAAATGAGGTGGAAACTGAGCTGCACTTCCTAACCTCCTGCCCAATGTATGACCATATTAGAGACACATATTTCCCTCAGATTACACAGATCCACAAAGAATTTGAAAACAAACCCGATTTTGATAAACTCCCATATCTACTGGGTGAAGTACCACAGTGTGCCATCACCGCAGCAAGATTTGTGACCTGTTGCCACAAGAAAAGATCAACCAATGAAGAACAAACACCGTTGTAAATACAACCAATATTTATGCTTATTTATTTTCACTTTTGTACTTTTACCATTTGTACATCGTTACAACACTGTATATATACATAATATGACATTTGTAATGTCTTTATTCTTTTGGAACTTCTGTCAGTGTAATGTTTACTGTTCATTTCTATTGTTTATTTCACTTTTGTATATTATCTACCTTACTTGCTTTGGCAATGTTAAAATATGTTTATCATGCCAATAAAGCCCCTTGAATTGAGAGAGAGAGAGAGAGAGAGAGAGAGAGAGAGAGAGAGAGAGAGAGAAAGAAAGAAAGAGAGAGAGAGAGAGAGAGAGAGAGAGAGAGAGAGAGAGAGAGCAGAGGATAGAGCAGAGATAGCAAAGACAGGTGGTGTGGAAGGGAGGGAGGAAGGCAAGATGAGAACGGAGAAAGAGAGCGTGCGAAGGAGAGCGGGAGAGATAAGAAAGACAGGAGAGAAAACCCATTCGTTCTACTGCTTGAAGAGCTGAGGATAGGAAAGATACCACTCTGCCAGGCCTCTGGTATCTCCCTGTAGATCTCTAGTCTATATTGCTGGGCTCTGCCTGGATTCTCACTAAAAAGTCTAACCGAGAACTATAGAATCCATTCGACACATCAGCGAATGCCCATTACTCACAAGCCCATAGAAAATGACACGGTGAAGTATTGAATTAGCAATAGTGTCCGGCAGCGGTGTTCTGCTATTGGAGATTGCAGACATTCTCACTGGCATTTTCACCGCTTGCCGAACTTGATTGTTTGTGTAAACAGCATGACTGTACTCTACCATTCAGAATGCTGTGTTAGAAGTCCAAAATGTCACCGCTATTTTCTTTTTAGTGCCTATGGGCCTTGGTCTAAAGTAGTGCACTGAAGAGGGAGTAGGGTTCCATTTGGGACGGAGACGTTGCCTGGGCTCAACAGGTCAGAGCTGCTTCTCACAGCCCCGGGACTTCATGTGGCTATAAATATCTAATGAGCAACGCATGTGTGAAGCAGCTCTGTGAAGAAGTGAAGAAACATTACTTCCCATTCCCACCACCTCCTCCCTCAATCTGTCTCTCTCTCTCTCTCCTTCTCTATTTCCTCTCACTGTTTGTTGCCACATATGTTCCTTTTCCCATTTCTCATCCTTCTTCTGAACGTCACTAATGTGACCACATCTCTCCTCTCCCTCTCTTTCCTGCTCTCCCTCTTTACCTCACTGGCCATCTTTTCCCCCTCCTTCTCTCTTTCTATTCATTTCTCTCTTTCTTCCTCTTACTCTCATTCCTTTCCCATCCTTCTCTCTAGCTCTCTCTCCATTTCTCCATCTCCCTGTTACGCTCTCTATCACACTATCCATCTTTTACACCTCTCTCTCTCTCTCCATCCATTTCTCCATCCCCCTCTCCCTCTCTCTTTACGCTACCTGTATGCCTCTCAACCCTCCACCACCAACCCCATGTAGTCTCAATACATTTCTCAAATTGTACTGACAAGGAGCAATCCATCACGCCCGGGTCTCCCCGCCTGAGAGGCTTTCCGACGGGGCCGCAACGTGACTTTATTAACGCCTTAACAGCCAAACGCCTCTGCTGTCGCGGCAACCCAGGCGCCGCCGCCATCCAATCAGCCTGATAGCGTCTTGTGCTGCATCACCACATCTTAGCAGCCATTCAAGAAGGGAAGGCTTTAGAGAGGAAAGTAGGGGGGAAAGAAATGGGAAAACTCATATAGAGTGAGGTTGGTTGTTTGTTTTGAGGGGGGATTTCCCAGAATTCCCTGGGTAGAGCTATATGGAGGGAACGGGATGGAAAGGAAAAGGGAAAAGATGGAGGAATGGCTCAGCTGTAAACCAGTGATGTGGGAGATAGAGGTGAGTTATATTGGTGAGGTTTAGTTGAAGAGGTGTGGAGAGGTCTGGGTTAAAGGTACACTGATGACTCAAAGAGAGACTAATGTTAAGGGTAATGATACTACATCGTCAGTCAGATACCTGCAGGAGGCGTGTGTGTGTGTGTGTGTGTGTGTGTGTGTGTGTGTGTACCTGCCTGCCTGCATTCGTGCGTGTGTGTGTGTGTGTGTGTGTGTGTGTGTGTGTGTGTGTGTGTGTGTGTGTGTGTGTGTGTGTGTGTGTGTGTGTGTGTGTGTGTGTGTGTGTGTAATGACTCATGCCTCAGTCAGAGAGGAGTAGCAAAAGCATCAAGGGACAGGAAGGGATCCAGCCAGCCAAGATGTAATGTTATTTTCTCTTCCTGCAGATTGCCCTATTGAATCCCATTCCCCAAATGGATACACATCTCCTCTGATACAATGAGAGGATGATTGAAGGTGTGTAAGAAAACACTTTATGCATCCCAAATAGCACCCTATTCCCTATTTGGTGCACTTTAAAGGGAATACAGTGCCATTTGGGACACCGACACAGCTCATCAGAGAACTGGGAAGCAGATAATGGTGTTGGGACGGGCAAGTGACTTTTCCTTGTTAAAGACAGGAAAGGAGTACGGAGAAGAGAAAGTTTTGACTTGCTTGTCACACCCTGACCATAGAGAGCCCTTGGTTCTCTATGGTGTTGTAGGTCAGGGCGTGACTAGGGGGTGTTCTAGTCGATTTATTTCTATGTTTGGGATTGAGTATGGTTCCCAATTAGAGGCAGCTGATTATCGTTGTCTCTAATTGGGGATCATACTTAAGGTGTCCCTGTTCCCACCTGCTTTTGTGGGATATTGTTTGTGTATGTGCTTGTTGCACTACGTTACTTCACGTTTCGTTGCTTGTTTATTGTTTTTGTTGAGAAGTTTCACTTTTAATAAAGATGTGGAACTCAACACACGCTGCGCCTTGGTCCGTCTATTATCACGACCGTGACATTGCTTCTATATGTGGTTGTTTTATCTTCCTTAGTTGAATGCACTGACTGTAAGTGTGGATAAATTACCAAAATGTCAATGTAACTGTTAAAGATGCAGTCCGCGATCTTAAGCTCAACAAATTCGTAAAAAAATATAATTTGATTCGTAACATATCATACGAATTGCAAAACATTATTATTTGACAGTTCTTTGCAGGACGTAACATATCAAATGAAATGTATGACATAGTACACAATTGGATGACGTAGTACACAGAAAGCGGGGACCCGTTTTGGACTGAGGCTTTCAAAACTACTGGCTGAAATTATACAAATTTTTTGGAGCGTTACTTTAAAAACTGACAAAGGGATGACCAATTTTGTTCTTTGAAAGATTGTCGTCTTTTGCGGTCTTCCGTATCATGTACGACCTGCCTAACAGACATCGGGTTGTATGGTCGAGAGGAAAAGTCATATGTTAACTACACTGACTAGCGCACTCGTTCTGTCAAACCAAACATGTCAAATATGTAACGTGTTTCCTCAATCAATACGGCTTTCAACCTGCTTCAATTTCACGCAATGACATTCGGCAGAGTTTGAGCACACACGGTAAGCCGCATTAACAAATCAATAAATCTTTTAAAAGGTCATAGCAGTTGCTGCTGTAACTCAACTTACGGTAGAGAGGCAGACAGTGCAGATTTGTGGCAAATTAAACTTTGCCGTCACAAGAGTGGGTGTGTGTGTGCTTGCGTGTGTGTGTGCAAAAGGTACACATGTAGAATCTTAATTTGATCAAACTGTTGTTGCTGGAAATACAAACTTGTAGTGTATTTGAGTTTAAAAAGAGTTCTAAAGTTTGTCATTTCCACTTTAAAATGTCAGACTTGGGGCCTCTTGAGTGACACAGCGGTCTAAGGCACTGCATCGCAGTGCTTGAGGTGTCACTACAGACCCGGGTTCGATCCCAGGCTGTGTCATAAATGGCCGTGACCGGGAGTCCCATAGGGCAGCGCGCAATTGACCCAGCGTGGTCCGGGTTAGGGGAGGGTTTGGCCGGGGGGGCTTTACTTGACTGATTGCACTCTAGCGACTCCTTGTGGCGGGCCCGGTGCCTGCAGGCTGACCTCAGTCGTCAGTTGAGCTGTGTTCCGCAGACAAATGTGTGCAGCTGGCTTCCGGGTTAAGCGGGCGGGTGTTGAAAAGGGCGCTTTGACGGATCATGTTTCAGAGGACGCATGACTCGACCTTCGCCTCTCCCGATGCCCGTTGGGGAGTTGCAGCGATGACACAAGATCAAAATTGGATCGCAATTGGATATCACGAAAAAGGGGATAAATATATAGGAAAAATAAATAAATCATCAAACAAACTCACTTCAGCATTCGTTATCTGACTGAAAAGAAGCAGTGTCCTCCTTCCCAAGTTTCCCTGATGAACTTCCCCAATGTTAGGTTCCTAAGTGTGTACCGTACTGTCCTATGTAATCACTCTCATTTCCATATCCAATTAACGCCTCAATCAAGGTCTAAGGCAGGAGGAAGTTGGCCAGGGAAATTTGGGAAGGAGGACACTGCTTCTTTACAGTCAGATAATGGATGCTGAAGTGATTTGGTTTGATGATTTTAAAAGGAGGTTGTCGAGGAAAGTAGGCTACGTCTCACTGTGTGTAAGTGTGTGTTTGTGTGAAGCTTATAAATAATAATGTAGCTGCTATGTGTGTGTGTGAGTGTGTGTGTGCGTGCGTGTGTGCACGCATGTGCGGACATGTTTAACTATACTTGGGGGGTCCAGAAGTCCCCACAAGAATAGTAAATGAACAAAAATGTACCAATGGGGGGGGGGGATTCAAATGCTATTTCTAAAGGGGTTTAGGGTTAAGGTTAGAATGAATGTTAAAATTAGGTTTAGGGTTAGGGTTAAGAGCTAGGGTTAGTTTTAGGGTTACGATTAAGTTTAGGTTTCGGGTTAAGACTAGGGTTAAGTTTAGGATTAAGGTAAGGGTTAGGTTTAGGGGTTAGGGAAAAAAAGATTTTGAATGGGACTGAATTGTGTGTTCCCACAAGGTTAGTTATACAAGGTTGTGTGTGTGTGTGTGTGTGTGTGTGTGTGTGTGTGTGTGTGTGTGTGTGTGTGTGTGTGTGTGTGTGTGTGTAATTAATGTCCATTAATTATAAGCCAAACAATAATGCACAGTTCCTGTTGCTGCAGGATTATTTTCCTGCTTTGAGAAATGGGTCAAATTAAGATCTTGCATCTATAAGTAATGAACAGATATTATTGACAACTTCTCACTTTTTCTCTCCCTGCCTCCTCGTCCATCCCCTCTCCCTCCCCCACCCCCTCTCTCCACATTAGATGTTTGAGAAAATCAAACCTCCTAGGCTGAAGTAGCTCTGCACAGGCTATCATCAAACAAACTCACTTCAGCATCCGTTATCTGACTGAAAAGAAGCAGTGTCCTCCTTCCCAATTTTCCCTGATGAACTTCCCCTGTGGAAGGTTCTCAAGTGTGTACTGTGCTGTCCCATGAAATCACTCTCATTTCCATATACAATTAACGCCTCAAACAAGGTTTAAGGCAGGAGGAAGTTGGCCAGGGTAACTTGGGAAAGAGGACACTGATTCCGTTCACTCAGATAATGGATGCTGAAGAGAATTGGTTTGATGATTTTAAAAGGAGGGAGATGGAACTGGTTGTCGAGGAAACTAGGCTACGTCTGACTGTGTGTAAGCGTGTGTTTGTGAGGCGCTTATAAATAATAATGTAGCTGGTGTGTGTGTGTGTGCGTGTGTGTGTGTGTGTGTGTGTGTGTGTGTGTGTGTGTGTGTGTGTGTGTGTGTGTGGACATGTTTAACTATACTCGGGGGGTCCAGAAGTCCTCACAAGAATAGTAAACAAACCAATTGGGGACATTTTGTTAGTCCCCACAAGGTCAAAATGCTATTTCTAGGGGGTTTAGGGTTAAGGTTAGAATTAGTGTTAAAATTAGGTGTAGGGTTAGGAGCTAGGGTTAGCTTTAGGGTCAGGGTTAAGGTTAGGTTTTCGGGTTAATGTCAAGCTTAAGGTTAAGATTAGGGTAAGGGTTAGGTTTAGGGGTTAGGGAAAATAGGATTTTGAATGGAACTGAGTTGTGTGTTCCCACAAGGTTAGTTATAGAAGGCTGTGTGTGTGTGTGTGTGTGTGTGTGTGTGTGTGTGTGTGTGTGTGTGTGTGTGTGTGTGTGTGTGTGTGTGTGTGTGTGTGTGTGTGTGTGTGTGCGTTTGCAAAGGTACACATTTAGGATCTTAATTTGATCACCCTGTTTTTGTAGGAAATTTCCTGCAGGAAATGCAAACTTGTAGTGTGTTCAAGGTTTAAAAAGGCTTCTAAAGTTTGTAATTTCCACTTTAAAATGTCAGACTTGATTTGACCTAACAAAAAATGTATCAATTCCTACAAAAATGTCCATTAATTATAAGCCAAACAATAATTCTGTCACGCTCTGATTTAGGAGAGCTGTGTTTTCTCTGTTTAGCTAGGCCAGGGTGTGATAGGTGGGTGGGCATTCTATGTTTTGTTTTCTATGTTTTGACCGGGTATGGTTTCCAATCAGAGGCAGGTGTCTATCGTTGTCTCTGATTGGAAGCCATACTTAGGCAGCCTGTTTTTCCTTTGTTTTTTGTGGGTAGTTGTTTTCCGTTTAGTTGTAAGTACCTGACAGAACTGTCTGCTGTCATTTCTTGTTTAATTTGTAAAGTGTTCATTCTTTCATTAAACTACAAGATGAACATATTCCACGCTGCACCTTGGTCTACTCATTTTGACACCTGTGACAAATTCACATTTCCTGTTGCTGCAAGATTATTTTCCTGCTGTGAGAAACGGTTCAATTTAAGATGTTGCATCTATAAGTAATGAACCAATATTATTGACAACTTCTCACTTTTTCTCTCCCTGCCTCCTCGTCCATCCCCTCTCCCTCCCCCACCCCCTCTCTCCACATTAGATGTTTGAGAAAATCAAACCTAGGCTGAAGTAGCTCTGCACAGGCTATCATCAAACAAACTCACTTCAGCATCCGTTATCTGACTGAAAAGAAGCAGTGTCCTCCTTCCCAATTTTCCCTGATGAACTTCCCCTGTGGAAGGTTCTCAAGTGTGTACTGTGCTGTCCTATGTAATCACTGTCATTTCCATATCCAATTAACGCCTCAAACAAGATTTAAGGCAGTTGGAAGTTGGCCAGGGAAACTGTTACATCTGCGCCTGCTATGCCCTCTACTGCTCATCCTGTCTCCCTAACCTGCCGCCACTCCCACAGTGCTCTTTCCCTTTTCCTCTTTGTGTGTGTTTGTGTGTGTGTGTGGGTGACTGTGTGGGCGGACACAGGTGTGCTGGAGGCGGAGCAGATCCCCACCAGCTGCAACCTGTTCCATAATCAAGACCTCTACAAATACTCAGCCTTGCCACTTCCACGCTGCCAGATCGTAATCTCTGCTCAGTCAGTCTCAGTTTTTTAGCTGTTAGTTCCTGCTTAGATCCTGTTTTCGTGTTGTGTCTGTTTTCCTGTGCTTGACGCTGGTTTCCTCTCCTGATCTGACTCTGGTCCCTGTCTCCAGTCCCACGTCTCGTCAGTCCTGCTGCACTGTCCTGGACCCCCCCACTCCACTGCGTCCTTGGATTCCTCTCCGGACCTGCTTACCCAGTCCCAACTCCCCTCGCTCCAGCCTCAGCCTCCGCACCTGGCTTCCTGCAACCTACCTGAGCTTCCCCTGGCCTGCAACCCATCTTCCCCCTGTGTTTCAATAAATACCTTGGCTACCTCATCCCAGTCTCCCCGTCTGAGTCTGCTCTTGGGTTCACCTGCTCCGCTCCGCGTGGCAGAAACTTGAGAAGGAGGACACTGATTCCATTCAGTCAGATAACGGATGCTGAAGAGAATTGGTTTGATGATTTTAAAAGGAGGGAGATGGAACTGGTTGTCGAGGAAAGTAGGCTACATCTCACTGTGTGTAAGCGTGTGTTTGTGAGGCACTTATAAATAATAATGTAGCTGCTGTGTGTGTGTGTGTGTGTGTGTGTGTGTGTGTGTGTGTGTGTGTGTGTGTGTGTGTGTGGAGCATGGGGAGAATATGTAATACAATGTGTTTGCCTGAATCCTCGTGGCCCCGTGAAACTGATAAACAGCCATGATTCTAGACTCATTATCTGAGAATTTTTCACGACTGAGTACTGCACAGTTAAGGATTACATGACTCAATGCTCACCAGGCTCGTATTCTCCATGTCTTTAACAGTGTGAGGAACAGCTGTGTGTGTGTGTGTCTGTTTTCTGTCACACATGATATCACACCAGATTGTAATCATGGAACTATTACACACCATACAAGCTATAAAAACACACATTACTGCAGGGCAGGAGAGGGAAATATTTTAGTATCTGAGATTGTTCTGGGAATTCTGACACAGGAACTGCATTGGGAGGAATTCTGTTTAATATGCTTTTTACATTTGTATTACAAAACATTGAGAAATTGGCAATTTTAGGCCCTTTTAAGACCTACACATATCCTGCAATTATTACATTTTTGTACCTTTATTTAACTAGGCAAGTCATTAACCTCTAAGGGATCGGTAGTCTTGGTACAACATTTTGAACAGATATTCAATGGTTCATTGGATCAGTCTAACACTTTGCACATACACTGCTGCCATCTATTGGCCAAAATCTAAATTGTGCCTGTGCTGGAATAATACATTATGGCCTTTCACTTGCATTTCAAAGACGGTACAATTAAAAAATATATATTTTACCAGATCTATTGTACTATATTCTCCTACATTAATTTCACATTTCCACAAACTTCAAAGAGTTTCCTTTCAAATGTATTAATAATATGCATATCCTTGCGTCAGGTCCTGAGCTACAGGCAGTTAGATTTGGGTATGTCATTTTAGGCAAAAATTGTAATAAAAAAAAAGGGTCCAATCCTTTAAGAACAAATTCTTATTTACAATGACGGCCTACACCAGCCAAACCCAGGCCAATTGTGCGCCACCCTATGGACAATCACAGGCGCTTGTGATACAGCCTGGATTCAAACCTGGGTGTCTGTAGTGACACCTCAAGCACTGAGATGCAGTGCCTTAGACCACTGCGCCACTCAGGAACCCGCTGCAAGACCTTATGATCTGTATATTGTACATGATAGACAACATCTTGGTGTTATTAAACTGCATGGTGTGCTCTAACTTCAAGACTAGGTCTAGACTCTGAAATACAAATGTTCACATTCATTTATTCAACATATAAATATTCATATGAATATCTAAAAACGACCCTTTTTGATTGTGTTCATTTTAAGACATATTGTTTGGAACAATAAACTCTACAAGTACATCACATTTACAGAGTGGGCTCGGAGCTAATTCGGAAGTTCTGATCAATGTTATGAGCACCACCAACATAGTGAATGGATTCAAACTCCTGCTGCTAGTCATTTGCTGAATGTCAATTTCAATGTATACAGTAAAATGGGTCATGTCATTAAAAGTACCAGAGAGCCACTCTGGAAGTTTGATGTGTTTCAAGAGTATATTGTTCCAAACTATATGTCTTAAAATAAGATAAATGAAAAAGGGTAAGGATTCATATTCATATTTATAGTGTTGAATAAATGAATATGAAAAATTGTATTGCAGAGTTTGTACATATTCCATCAGTTAGATCACACTATAAAGAGTATGATGACACCATGATGTCTGTATCTGGTACAGTTCACAGGTCATAAGATCTGACAGGAGGCATGTCTAGGTTTAACAAGGGCCTAAAGTGGCTACTTTCATCATGATTTTCAAAATATATGTTTTGTGATACAAATGTAAAAAGCATGTTAAACATTCTTTCACCCAATGAAGTTTCTATGTGAGAATTCCCAGGACAATCTGAGATACCAGAAATATTTCCCACTGGGCTGGCGTGGAATGACCCTGCAGTGGACAGTTCTTTACCTTTGATAGAGACTTAGAACACTACACACAACAAATATTTGTATTCATTTATACTGCATTTAACACTTTTGTCCAAAGCGACTTACAGTAATGTGTGCATACATTAGATATAGTGGTGGCCACAGGCAGAAATCGAACCCATAATTCTGGCATTGCATGTGTCACACTCTTCCAACTGAGCCATACAGGACCTCACTGAGCCACCCTTAGATAAACATTCCTATGTTGTGTGTGTGTGTGTATAAATATGTGTGTGTGTGCTTTTGTGTGTGTGTGCTTTTGTGTGTGGTGGTGGTGGTGTGTGTGTGTGTGTCCGGTCCGGTGGTTTTGACCTGCCAGCCCATCTCCCTGTGCGGTCAACCGCCCAGTAATCCTTCAGATTTAGTGCGGCCAGCCGAGCTCCAGTGTTTGTCGTGAACACACAGAAACACACAGCGAGAGATGATGTTAAACTACAGCACTTAAACCCATACAGTATCTAGGGCCCCTGGGTACCTTGTATTGCAGAACTACACACTGGAATCTGACAGAGGGTCAAACTAATAACCCTAGCTTGCAAACTTGGTCTGTGTTCCAAATGGCACCCTATTCCCTGTGTAGTCCACAAGTAGTGCACTATATAGGGAATAGGGTGCCATTTGGGACTATAGGTTTCCCCCCTCTAGTTTGTCAGAAAAGTATTGGACCCTTAACCCAGTGGGCCCTATACCCTGTTACCTGCATGTGTACAGCCAAGACCACTTTAATGCTTACAGTATTTTGAAAATGTTTCTTGATAGGTTATCTCGTGTACTGCAAAGACCACATTTAACTTCACAAATTCCTTGTATAATTATTTTATGTTTTATGAATCTTAAAAATGATGTATAGTGCTTCTCTGGGTATTTTTTTGTGTAATTTATTCCCTTATTGCCTGTCTATGTTCGTTGGGAAGGTATCCTGTTGTTTTATGTTCTCTACCTGGGGATGTTCGGTAGTTAATTACAGATGTAGGATCTTAATTTGATCACCCTGTCGCAGGAGAACTTGCCTGCAATGCAGGAAATGTCAAACATGTACAGTAGTGCATGAGGTTTAAAAAGGCTTCTGAAGTTTGTAATTTCCACTTTGAAATTTCAGACTTGATTTTCCCTTATGAAAAGTTATCAACCCCTACAAAAGAGCATATTAACTATAATCCACAAAATAATTCATATTTACTGTCGATGCATGATTATTTTCCTGCTGTAGCACACTGGCTCAAATTGAGATCCTACATCTGTGGTATGTGGTTTCAGAGCTGATAGGCAGGTATCCTGTTGTTTTAAACTATCTACCTGGGGATGGTAGTTAATTAGTGTAATGTTTCAGACCTGATGGGAGTCAAGAAAGAGATAGGGTACAAGACAGATTAGTGACAGGCTCAATTAGAGAACACCCGATAGGATGTCAGGCCAGTCAGCCTTGCAGCATCCTGAAACCTGATTGACCAGGGGCGGACTGGGGCCAGAAATCAGCCCTGGCATTTTCTAGCACACCGGACCATTTTTTTACTTGAGGCCTTAATTACTAGCCAAATAAGGATCTTTCTGTGCAAAAAAAAATGTTTTTCGGTTGGCCCACTGGGCTAAAAATGTTCGCCAACTGCACCAGTCAATCAAAGCGTGCCATCATCTAAGTTCACTACCTACATCATCTAAGTCCACTACTTACACCATCTAAGATCACTACCTACACCATCTAAGACCACTACCTACACCATCTAAGACCACTACCTGCACCATCTAAGACCACTACCTGCACCATCTAAGACCACTACCTGCACCATCTAAGACCACTACCTACACCATCTAAGACCACTACCTGCACCATCTAAGACCACTACCTGCACCATCTAAGTCCACTACCTGCACCATCTAAGACCACTACCTACACCATCTAATAAAACTACCTACACCATCTAAGTCCACTACCTACACCATCTAAGACCACTACCTACACCATCTAAGACCACTACCTACACCATCTAAGACCACTACCTACACCATCTAAGTCCACTACCTACACCATCTAAGACTACTACCTACACCATCTAATAAAACTACCTACACCATCTAAGTACACTACCTACACCATCTAATAAAACGACCTACACCATCTAAGTCCACTACCTACACCATCTAAGTACACTGCCTACACCATCTAATAAAACTATCTACACCATCTAAGTCCACTACCTACACCATCTAATAAAACTACCTACACCATCTAAGTACACTACCTACACCATCTAATAAAACGACCTACACTATCTAATAAAACTACCTACACCATCTAAGAGCACTACCAACACCATCTAAGAGCACTACCAACACCATCTAAGAGCACTACCTACACCATCTAAGAGCACTACCTACACCATCTAAAACCACTACCTACACCATCTAAGACCACTACCTACACCATCTAAGTCCACTACCTACACCATCTAAAACCACTACCTACATAATCTTAGTCCACTACCTACAACAACACATCCCTCCATCACGTCCCTCAAACCCACCGGACCAACTCGGCCGGACCAGCAGAGCAGGTGTGTGTGTGGGCCTAGTCCAGCCTCTCTTCTGTCCTCTCCATTCTGGCGTTCTCCTAGGAGCTCATGTTGTGACTACAGATGCTCACAGCCCTTTTCACAACTCTCTCTCCCCTCTATTCGGTTTTCTGGCAGATCACCTTCTGCTGACAAAGTCCTCCTCTCCTCTCCTCTCCTCTCCTCTCCTCTCCTCTCCTCTCCTCTCCTCTCCTCTCCTCTCCTCTCCTCTCCGCCACCACCACGCTGTCTGTCTGTCATCACCACTTCACTGTTGCTTGTTGTTCTGTAGGGGTCTCTGTCTCTGGACAGAAAGAGGAGGATGGAAACACATATATTCAGTGTTTGCATCCAAAATGTCAGCCTGTATAGTGCACTACTTTTGACTGGAGTGCTGTGAAATGCAGTTCAGGAGGCAGACACTCTTTTCCTTTCAAACCCATGAAGGAGAGTGATCAAGTACACATTTTGGGAGAAATAAGAGATTATTTGGATGCAATCCTCGCCTTATTTATGTTAACGAGCGCTAGCATTGTTCCTCACAACATCCCTCCCGGGTGAGGCCTCCCCCTACAGGCCAGATAACAACATTACAGGCTGCCCATAGGCATTTTACTGTCCTCTGTGTGGCTGTGTGCTAATGAAGCCAACAGGGGAAGCAGGGCCTGGTAACAGCTTTACTCCAGAGCGGCTCCATCCCTGTACATAGGTTTATCTATATACCAAAAGGTCAGGGATCAGTCTAAACAACTGCAGGAGGGAGTGTGAGGAGAGAAAGGTAATTCTCGGCTATGGCGTATTAACTCGAGAAGGTAAGATATTTGTGATTGAGGGATGGACCAGAAAATACAGCATTTTTCTTTGTCATGAGATAACGTTGAATAGGCAGCACATGGGGCTTAGTGTGTGTGTGTATGTGCGTGTGTGTGCGTTTGTGTGTGTGTCGGAGAGGTGATGGAAGTGTGTGGGTACTGTACGTGTGTGTGTGTGTGTAAATCTCTCATGGTGACAGAATCAGAACACCAGCTTTATGATGTTGCTCAGTGAGCTCTGATCCCTCCACTCCTCCTCCCTCTGTCTCTCGCTCTCTCTCTCGCTCTACCTCTCCCTCTCCGTACTTCTCTTTTCATCCCACCTACCACCATTTCTCCCTCTCCCCTTCCCTCTTCCCCTCCCTGTCTTCCTTCCTCCCTCCCTGTGTTTTGTGTGTTTTTTCCGTGTCTGCGTCACAAATGTCCCCCTAATTCCTATATAGTGCACTACTTTTGACCAGGGCCCATAGGGAAGAGGCTGTTATACAGGGGATAGGGTGCCATGTAGGATTTATTCCATGGTGCAGTCTCTGACCATTCTCTAACCCTCACTGATAGAGCTGTGTGTGTGTGTGTGTGTGTGTGTGTGTGTGTGTGTTAGATTTACACCCCACATGTCCCTTTATGCACTCTCATCTATCAGAGTGCCTGATGAATTTCTACACACTGAGAAGGAGGAGAGAGAGAGAGAGAGAGAGAGAGAGAGAGAGAGAGAGAGAAAGAAAGAAAGCAAGAGGGAGAGAGAGTCTCTCTCTAAACATATCCAATCTCTGTCACAATCAGCCCTACCAAACCACTAGCTCATCACACTCTCCCTCCATTTCCAACTAGGATCACCAGCTTCACTCCTCAGAACACCTCTTTTCTCCCTAATCTGTCAGTTTCTTTTCTACAAGACGCATGCTAAGTGATCATTCAAAAGTCTGCTCACGTGTACACTGGTGACCGATGGACCCTGCCGCCTTATCGACCGGCACAGGATTTAGCTGTGTGTGTGTGAGAGAGAGAGAGAGAGTTTAAGAAAGAGTGTTTTTGAGAAGGTCTGTCTGTGTGGGTATGTTGTGTGCGTGTACTTGTGCGTGCCTGTGTGTGTGTGTGTGTGTGTGTGTGCACGTGTGTGTGTGTGTGTGTGTGTGTGTGTGTGTGTGTGTGTGTGTGTGTGTGTGTGTGTGTGTGTGTGTGTGTGTGTGTGTGTGTGTGTGTGTGTGTGTGTATGTATGTAAACCAGAGATTAGCTGACCTTACACCAGTGTAATTGCCCCCTGCTGAAGGTGTGAAGCTGATTGTGGGACAGTTATTCTCCCTTCGTGTCCCTTTAGCAAAGAATCAATGTGGAGGCCCTTACCTTTCTCCTTCACCACTACAATTGATGGGCTTTAATCAACGCCCTTTGTGTTCCGTTTAAGTAGTTTGTGTGTGTGCTTGCGTGCATGCATGTGTGTGCGCACTTGATTGTGTGCGATGCCAGAAGTATGATTCATTCGATGTCACAATCCCCCTACCCACACACACACACACACACACACACACACACACACACACACACACACACAACCATAGCTTTGCGGTAACAATTTCAAAACAGATAGTGTACAGTGTAGCAGTAAGTAGATGGTAGGAAGGCAGCACCTCAGGGCTAGGCTAGCTACAGACGTCTGATTAGCGGGTCCCTCTCCCTCCTCTCCCAGATAGATGTCTATGGGGATTATTTTGAAATGGCAGTGGGGCTGTTTACGTGCAAATCCCCTATCAGGGAACCTGGGTTTCATAACTCAAACCTCCAGGGAGGCTTCCCACACACACACACACGCACAACGCATAGCACCCATACCCCAAGGCCGCCGCTAACGCAGCCATGCTAGCAAAAGCATTTACCTTTAAGTTATTTGCATAATTGATTTGCTTGCTGTAGACCTTGATGCGGGGCGAGTTACAACCTACCACCCTAACCCCATTGAAAGTAGATGGGAACAAAATGTGTGTGGAGTGTGTGTGTGTGTGTGTGTGTGCACGTGTGCGCGCGTGTGTGTGCGGTGTGTGTGGTGTGTGTGTGTGTGTGTGTGTGTGTGATGGGTACTCTGTGTTCTAGTCACACTGCTAGGGAGCCATCTCACTCAAGGGCATCCCAGTCACAATGGCTCTTATAGGTTTACAGCCTGCACTGAGTTACGGCTATTGTGTACAGTATAGTACAGTGGTAGTACAGGTAGGGCTGTCACAGCAGGGGTACAGCACATCAACTACCTTGTACAGGATGTCAATAGTGTTAGCATATGTTAGCAACTGTATATTTCTGTTGAATGCATTGAGTTGTTCAATTGACTAGGTTTCCCCTTTCCCTTCCCTTTCCCTGAATAGGGCCATTCGTTTTTTTTCGGGTCTTTCCCAAACCTTAATCCTTATCTAAACTTAACTGTTGAAATTTGACGTGTATCCCCCTCCTGGACAAACGTTGAATACTGAAGTCAAACCGTGAGACTTTTGTTGCACACACACCACAGACACAACTCAAACACACAACGCAATGTGAACGCACACACACAAACACAACACAAACACACACACACACACACACACACACACACACACACACACACACACACACACACACACACACACACACACACACACACACACACACACACACACGGGTCTACCAAAAGTACCAGGTTCCCAACATCGCTTCCCTCCCTGCCCGGCGACCGTTGCCACGGCTACAGCAGAGATATGATCTATTTAATAATTACCCTCACGTTTGATCCGCTCGTTAAAGGACAACACTAATGAAGGAATACAAGATGCGAGGGGCGACAGGGAGACGAAGCAAATTACCCTTCACCCCTCTGGCCTCCAAACACGGACGGGTGAGCTGGGCAGGTCGGGGTCCCAGACATTCTTTATCAGCGACATGATCTGACGAGGCGCCGCGTGGCGCCGTAATCAAATCAGCACCCTGCCGGTCAGAATACGCATCAGAATAACAACAAACTCATTAGATGGAAAGCCAAGACAAAGCCTTTCTTTCAGACTCATAACAAGTCCTGTAGCAACAGGTCTGGAAGGATAATGCAATGCAGTACAGTGAAATATAGTGGACTGCACTTATAAAGAGAATTGCATCCCTTACACCACACACACACACACACACACACACACACACACACACACACACACACACACACACACACACACACACACACACACACACACACACACACACACACACCACAGGTGGATGGTGGCACATTAAATGATGAGGACAGGCTCCTGGTAATGTCTGGAGCGGATTCAGTGGAACGGCATCAAACACATCTAACACATGGTTTCCATGGTTTCCAGGTGTTTGATACCATTCCATTTGCTCTGTTCCAGACATTATTATGAGCCGTTCTCCCCTCAGCTGCCTCTGTGACCCACACACACATAATGAAAAGCTGAGTCTATATCTGTTGTCATACAGTATGTATTTATATCTATGGGTCTGGCAGTATCACTGTAATACTGTGTGTCCAGTGTGTATATGGCTCTACTGCAGTAGCAGGTCTGGCTGTATTACTGTAATACTGTGTGTCCAGTGTGTATATGGCTCTAATGCAGTAGCAGGTCTGGCTGTATTACTGTAATACTATGTGTCCAGTGTGTATATGGCTCTAATGCAGTAGCAGGTCTGGCAGTATCACTGTAATACTATGTGTCCAGTGTGTATATGGCTCTAATGCAGTAGCTATACTAGTCTAAGTCAATCTAATGATGTCATCTTCACAGCTCTACTGTGGCTGAGGTCACCCGCACATACACACCCTCCTTCAACCTCTCCTTTTCTCTATCTGCCTCTGGCAAGTTGCCAAATATCACTCACTACTTTCCCCCACCCCTCTGTTTCTCACTCTCTATCTGCCCCTGGCAAGCTGCCAGATATCACTCACTACTGTCCCCCACCTCTCTGTTTCTCACTCTCTAGCTGCCTCTGGCAAGCTGCCAGATATCACTCACTACTTTCCCACCTCTCTGTCTCTCTCACGTTAGTCACACATACACAATCTTTATTATTTCAAGGTTGGAGACACCCATGTCCTGGCCTCAGGTAACCAGGTAGCATTATAACACAGTACATCCCCCCCCCCACACACACACACACAGCTAAAGAAAAGGTGAATCAGCGTATAAACATTTGGGAGAACGGCTGAACAGTAAACAAACACTCCTCTTATTTTTCCCCCTCCATTCCTCCATCCATCCATCCCTCCATCCATCCATCCCTCCATCCATCCATCCATCCCTCCATCCATCCCTCCATCACTCCATCCCTCCATCACTCCATCACTCCATTCCTCCATCACTCCATTCTTCCATCCCTCCATCCCTCCATCACTCCATTCCTCTATCACTCCATTCCTCCATCACTCCATCACTCCACATCACTCCATCACTCCATCACTCCATCACTCCATCACTCCATCACTCCATCCCTCCATCACTCCATCCCTCCATCACTCCATTCCTCCATCACTCCATCCCTCCATCACTCCATTCCTCCATCACTCCATTCCTCCATCACTCCATCCTCCATCCCTCCATCACTCCATTCCTCCATCACTCCATCCCTCCATCCCTCCATCACTCCATCGCCCTACCATCACATCACCATCCTCCATCACTCCATTCCTCCATCACTCCATTCCTCCATCACAATGCCTTCCTCCATCACCTCCAATCCCTCCATCACTCCATCCCATCCATCACGGCCATCCCTCCAGTCACTCCATTCCTCCTCACTCCAATCATCCATTCTCCATCCCTCCATCACTCCATCCCTCCATCACTCCATTCCTCCATCACTCCATTCCTCCATCCCTCCATCACTCCATTCCTCCATCACTCCATCCCTCCATCACTCCATTCCTCCATCACTCCATTCCTCCATCCCTCCATCACTCCATCCCTCCATCACTCCATTCCTCCATCACTCCATTCCTCCATCCCTCCATCACTCCATCACTCCATCCCTCCATCACTCCATTCCTCCATCACTCCATTCCTCCATCCCTCCATCACTCCATCCCTCCATCCCTCCATCACTCCCATTCCTCCATCCCTCCATCACTCCATCCCTCCATCACTCCATTCCTCCATCCCTCCATTACTCCATCCCTCCATCACTCCATTCCTCCATCCCTCCATCACTCCATCCCTCCATCACTCCATCCCTCCATCCTCACTCCATTCCTCCATCACTCCATTCCTCCATCACTCCATTCCTCCATCCCTCCATCACTCCATCCTTCCATCTTCCCATCCTTCCATCCCTCCCTTTTTCCATCATTCCATCGCTCCATCCATCCCATCCCTCCACCCTTCCATCCTCCCATCCCTTCACCTTCCATCTTTCTATCCCTCCATCCCTCTATCCCTCCCTTTTTCCATCAACCCATCCCTCCCATCCTTCCATCCATCCATCCATGCCATCTTTCCATCCCTCTATCTCCCTTCTTTCTCCTCCTGACTTGAGGGTTTAATTGGAGAAGCAGAACCTCGCCCACCTCAAGAGAACTCCCTCTAGCACATGGTCTGTTCAGGTGAAAGATAGATGTTTTTTCAACAGGCTTTAATCTGGGTCTTGTCTTGCTTCTCCTCTGAGTGTGGACCTGGTGGGAGGCTGGTGTTAACAATGTCCAACACCCAGTTGTCAAAATTGAACTTTCAATTAAAAGGACTCCCAGTAGCGAGGTCCAGGGAGGAGGGCAGGGGGAGGGGAGGCCACTAGGGTGAGAGAGGGGGCAGGGGGAGGGGAGGCCACTAGGGTGAGAGAAGGGGCAGGGGGAGGGTTGGGGAGGGGAGGCCACTAGGGTGAGAGAGGGGGCAGGGGGAGGGTTGGGGAGGGGAGGGGAGGCCACTAAGGTGAGAGAGGGGGCAGTTATGCCTTTGGACAGTTAGAGAACGCCTTTCTATCACATTCATCTTACTGTCAGGCCCAGCATTGTGTCCGTGTGTATCTGTTTATGTGTCACTATGACAGTAGCTTGTTGCTGTGCTGTTCTGTGAATGACACAATGTGTGTGTGTGTGTGTGTGTGTGTGTGTGTGTGTGTGTGTGTGTGTGTGTGTCCGCAAGTCGATGTGTGTGTGCACTCATGTGCATGAGTGATGAGCAATACCCAAATGCATCGGTGGTGCCAGAGTGTGAACTTGTGTGTGTGTGTGTGTCCATGCCAATGCGTGTTTGTGTCCATGCCAATGTGTGTGTGTATGTGTGTGTGTATCCATGCCCATGTGTGTGTGTGTGTTTCCATGCCCATGTGTGTGGGCCTAAAAGGACACCAGATGCCCATATGAATATGTTACATATGAATATGTTCCTATGAAGGAGGAGACAGACAGACAGATGACATTGACAGCTACTGATCAGGCCTGGTCCTCCATCCCCCTTTCCTGGCAGAGCCGCCCAGCAACAATAAAACAACCCCGTTTTCATCCTTCCTGACAGTGCCCTGTTTTGCGAGGCAATATCTTTTGACAGTAAAAGCGGCATGTGTGTCCCAAATGCCATCCTACTCCCTACAGGTACACGACTTTTGGCCAGAACCTATGGGCCCTGGTCAAAAGTAGTGCACTATATATTGAATAGGGACGCAGGCCTGATCTACATACAAAGTTACATCTGGAGCACGATTTAACCAGAAATCAAGAAAAGGAGGAGGAATGAGGGAAAACGGCGTATTAAATATGGAAGTCTCGAATGATGCAACTTCAAGGTCTTTCCATTGATGGCAGGTGAATGTTAATGCCGGTTGGGCTCGCTAGAGAGACGATCAGCGAGGAAAAATGGCCTCCGAGCAGGCCTTGATGAAAACATCATTTAATTAGTTAATATCGTAACCCCCGTCCCATGAGTTGATGTGTACTACCCATTCATCCTCTTCTCCCCTCTTCTCCTCCAACTCTCCACAAATACCCTACCCAAATGCAGAGGCATTTGAAGCCTCAATGGCTTATCCCTGTCCTCTCCCTGTTCGGGCGGTGCTCGGTGGGTTTATCTACACCCCGCTGCATGCTAGGCTTTGTGCGGGATTGTTTGTATGTATTTCATGTTAGGGGTGCGTGCCTGCACCACGGGGTTTCGATTTGTTTCGGTAGTGTTACCGTGTGTTTTCGAGACTTTGTTTTAGGAGTGGAGGTATCTCCTCCGTGTGTGTAAGTAGTTTCCCTGTGGGTGGCGACTTCGTTTGTGCGGGTTTTTCCCTCTTGTTTGTACTGTGAGTTCGGGACCGCCTTATTAAACGTTTTGTGCCACTGGAACTCTTTGCTCTCCTGCTCCTGATTCCTACACCCCCCCCCCCCCCACCCCCCCACCCCCCTCCAGACCATCCCCTGGCATGGCACAGTGCTATATTAACCAGACCATCCCCTGGCATGGCACAGTGCTATATTAACCAGACCATCCCCTGGCATGGCACAGTGCTATATTAACCAAACCATCCCCTGGCATGGCACAGTGCTATATTAACCAGACCATCCCTTGGCATGGCACAGTGCTATATTAACCAGACCATCCCTTGGCATGGCACAGTGCTATATTAACCAGACCATCCCCTGGCATGGTACAGTGCTATATTAACCAGACCATTCCCTGGCATGGTACAGTGCTATAAGAGCACACTACCTCTATGTCAAGAGAGAGGGTATTGGCCCAGGTTGGAAACTCAGAATACTTGAGGAAATTGAAACAGCCTCTGTCAACATGTACAGGTCTGGGACAGTAATGGTGCAGGGCATCCTGCACCATTACAGGATCAAAGAGAGAGCACAGCAGGAAAAGCTCTTTCTCTGTGATGACTCCCCCATCCTGAGTGAGTCTGATCACACCTCTTCAAAATGTCCTGCAGACAACGATAGTCACCCCCCCAGCACTGAACACACCCAGCTCCCACAACTGCACTGCTCCTCCATCATTTAGAGGGATAAAATCACAGAGCTGGAGAGAGACATGGTGGAGCTCTGAGAGCTAGTCCACACAATCCAGACAGAACAAACCCACAAAACAGACCAGCACAACAACATCACCCCAAAAAGACCCGGAGGGCAGAAGGTGGAGATGGACAGCTGTCTGAGAGAGCTGGCTGCTCTACGGACTGAGGTGAGAGAACTTAAAGAGGCACACATGGCACTGAAGGATGAGGTCAGAAAGCTGAGGAGTGTCAGAGAGCAGGACACTCCCCCAGACAAACCAGCAGAACAGCCCAGCTCAGACCCAGACCAGAACCTCAACACCACAATGGGACAGACAAGGCAGGACCCACCAACCCAACAGACCCCAAACCCCTCCCAACAGCCCTACTGTCAGCTCCCCCGATAGATGGAGGAGGAGGTGTAAATGGTGTGGGGGTGCTTTGCTGGTGACACTGTCAGTGATTTATTTAGAATTCAAGGCACACTTAACCAGCATGACTACCACAGCATACTGCAGGGATACGCCATTCAAGCTGGTTTGCGCTTAGTTGGACTATCATTGGTTTTCAACAGGACAATGACCCAACACACCTCCAGGATGTGTAAGGGCCATTTGACCAAGAAGGCGAGTGATGGAGTGCTGCATCAGATGACCTGGCCTCCACAGTCAACCGACCTCAACCCAATTGAGATGATATGGGATGAGTTGGACCGCAGAGTGAACAAGTGCTCAGCATATGTGGGAACTCCTTCAAGACTGTTGGAAAAGCATTCCAGGTGAAGCTGGTTGAGAGAATGCCAAGAGTGTGCAAAGCAGTCAACAAGACAAAGGGTGGCTACTTTGAAGAATCTAAAATATATTTTGATTTGTTTAACACTTTTTTGGTTACTACATGATTCCATATGTGTTATTTCATAGTTTTGATGCTATTATTCTACAGTGTAGAAAATAGGAAAAAAGAAAGAAAAACCCTTGAATGAGTAGGTGTGTCCAAACATTTGACTGGTACTGTATGCCCAGGCCATCAGCAGAGCAACAGGCCCAACCCCCACTATTACACATGCCTTAGCCCTATCCTGCAACCTAAGAGGTATGTATCAGAGCTCAACATACTCTGCTCACACCTAATGTGATGATCAGGCCTAAACCACACAAAACAACACTAGACACTATGGAACACAAAGCTTTCACTATCTCATCCCGGACTATACAAGGAATGAGGTCATCTGCCTTCGGCCTAAAGAGCAGGAACACAGACTTCATCCAAGAAATTGGAAATACAGATATTGTCATCCTACAAGAAACATGGTATAAAGGAGACAGACCCACTGGTTGCCCTCTAGGATACAGAGAGCTGGTAGTCCCATCCACCAAACTACCAGGTGGGTGGTATAAAGGAGACAGACCCACTGGTTGCCCTCTAGGTTACAGAGAGCTGGTAGTCCCATCCACCACACTACCAGGTGGGTGGTATAGAGGAGACGGACCCACTGGTTGTCCTCTAGGTTACAGAGAGCTGGTAGTTCCATCCACCACACTACCAGGTGTGTGGTATAGAGGAGACGGACCCACTGGTTGTCCTCTAGGTTACAGAGAGCTGGTAGTCCCATCCACCACACTACCAGGTGTGTGGTATAGAGGAGACGGACCCACTGGTTGCCCTCTAGGTTACAGAGAGCTGGTAGTCCAATCCACCACACTACCAGGTGTGTGGTATAGAGGAGACGGACCCACTGGTTGTCCTCTAGGTTACAGAGAGCTGGTAGTCCCATCCACCAAACTACCAGGTGGGTGGTATAGAGGAGACGGACCCACTGGTTGCCCTCTAGGTTACAGAGAGCTGGTAGTCCCATCCACCAAACTACCAGGTGGGTGGTATAGAGGAGACGGACCCACTGGTTGCCCTCTAGGATACAGAGAGCTGGTAGTCCCATCCACCACACTACCAGGTGGTATAGAGGAGACGGACCCACTGGTTGCCCTCTAGGTTACAGAGAGCTGGTAGTCCCATCCACCACACTACCAGGTGGGTGGTATAGAGGAGACGGACCCACTGGTTGCCCTCTAGGTTACAGAGAGCTGGTAGTCCCATCCACCACACTACCAGGTGGGTGGTATAGAGGAGACAGACCCACTGGTTGCCCTCTAGGTTACAGAGAGCTGGTAGTCCCATCCACCACACTACCAGGTGGGTGGTATAGAGGAGACAGACCCACTGGTTGCCCTCTAGGTTACAGAGAGCTGGTAGTCCCATCCACCACACTACCAGGTGGGTGGTATAGAGGAGACGGACCCACTGGTTGCCCTCTAGGATACAGAGAGCTGGTAGTCCCATCCACCACACTACCAGGTGGGTGGTATAGAGGAGACGGACCCACTGGTTGCCCTCTAGGTTACAGAGAGCTGGTAGTCCCATCCACCACACTACCAGGTGGGTGGTATAGAGGAGACGGACCCACTGGTTGCCCTCTAGGTTACAGAGAGCTGGTAGTCCCATCCACCACACTACCAGGTGGGTGGTATAGAGGAGACGGACCCACTGGTTGCCCTCTAGGATACAGAGAGCTGGTAGTCCCATCCACCACACTACCAGGTGGGTGGTATAGAGGAGACGGACCCACTGGTTGCCCTCTAGGATACAGAGAGCTGGTAGTCCCATCCACCACACTACCAGGTGGGTGGTATAGAGGAGACGGACCCACTGGTTGCCCTCTAGGATACAGAGAGCTGGTAGTTCCATCCACCAAACTACCAGATGTGAAACAGGGAAGAGACTCAGGGGGTATGCTAATTTGGTATAGAGCAGACCTAACCCCCTCTTCGAAATTAGTCAAAACAGGAACAATTTACATCTGGCTAGAAATTAACAAAGAAATGATCTTAAAAGAGAAAAATGTCCTCATGTGTGCTACCTATATCCCCCCAATAGAATCCCCATCCTTTAATGATGACAGCTTCTCCGTCCTAGAGGGGATGATCAACAATTTCCAGGCTCAGGGACATGTACTAGTCTCTGGCGACCTAAATACCAGAACTGGACAAGACAAGAATCCGACACCCTCAGCAAACAGAGGAACAAACACCTACCTATAGGTGACAGCATTCCCTCCCCCATATGCCCCCCACACACAACTACGAAAACGGTTCACAACTTTGGCAGCCCTGTCAAACACTGGGTATGTAAATAGTCAAAGGTAGGCTTCGAGGAGACTCCTATGGTAGGTACACCTATAGCTCATCTCTAGTACTGTAGACTACTTTGTCACTGACCACTGAACAGAGCTTTGCTCATTTATGAGGCATCAAAGCCAAAGGAACTGAATAATATTAAGAAATGCTATAGATGGAAGGAAAATTGTTTGGAAATCTACTAAAAAACAATTAGGCAACAACAAATTCTAGACAATGTCCTGGACAAAAGGTTTCACTGTAATAGTGAAGGTGTAAACTTGGCAGTAGAAAACCTAAACAGTATATTTGACGTCTCAGCTTCCCTATCAAATCTAAAAATGTCAAGCAGACAACCTAAGAAAATTAACAACAATGACAAATGGATTGATGAAGAATGGAAAAACCTAAGAGAGAAATTGAGAAACCTATCCAACCAAAAACATAGTTCCAGGAAACCTGAGTCTACGCCTTCACTATGGTGAATCATTAAAACAATACAGAAATACACTACGGAAAAAGAAGGAACAGCACGTCAGAAATCAGCTCAACGTAATTGAAGAATCCATAGACTCGAACCACTTCTGGGAAAATTGGAAAACTAAACAAACAACAACACAAAGAGATATCTATCCAAAATGGAGACGTATGGATAAACCAGAGAGAGAAAGGAAGAAAGCAGGAGAGAGAGAGAAAGAAAGAAAGAAAGAAAGAAAGAAAGAAAGAAAGAAAGAGAGAGAGAGAGAGAGAGAAAGAAAGAGAGAAAGAGGAAGAAAGCAGCTTGAATTTGAGAGAGAGAGATGAACAATGTGTTATCTATTTCACTTGCTTTGCCAATGTTAACATATGCTTCCCATGCCATTAAAGCCCTTAAATTGAAATTGAAATGAATTGCGAGAGAGGGAGAGAGAGAGAGGAAGAAAGCAGGATAGAGAAAGAGAGAGAGAGGAATAAAGTGAGAGCGAGAGGGAGGGAGAAAAGAGAGAGGAAGAATGCAGGAGAGAGACTAAGATTGATCAGGCTGAGCTATTGATCTTGTCTGAGTTCACGCGTCTTTAACTGCATTGTTGGACGTCTCACATCCCCAGCTGTACATTTAAATCAATGTCTTATAGTACACACGCACACACACTATCACACACACACGCACACACACTATCACACACACACGCACACACACTATCACACACACACTATCACACACACACACACACACACTATCACACACACACGCACACACACTATCACACACACGCACACACACTATCACACACACACACACACACACACTATCACACACACACACACACACACACACACACACACACACACACACACACACACACACACACACACACACACACACACACACACACACACACACACACACACACATTAACACGCCAACAGCTTATCCAAGTGTGATACTATTTACCCTAACAGTTCGATAAGGATGCATAAGTCAAATGAAAACTTGAATGATTGCATCTCATTCATTGTTCTTCTTCAACAACTAAAACGAAACAAACCCTGGATAAATATAATGGCGGTTTGACAATACAACAACATATGACGACCAATGGCTATCCGTCACGATCATAGAGAGAGGCCCGTTCCAAATCATTAGGCTACGTCATTCTACTAAGAGGTCTTAACAGTGATAAACCTTTTGAATGGCCGCCCAATATGCTTCCTGTGGTTAACTGGATATTATGTAAATAAGTGGCGGAATGTTCCCTCTAAAACCTTTGGAATTCATATTCATTAACGCATCAGACAGTCCTTCAACACCATAGGCACAGGAAAGGGGAGGAAAATGTGACTGAAAGTAACAGTGTGTGTGTGTCTGTTGCCTCTACATTTCCTGAAGGAGGGGAGGAGGAGGAGGAAGCCATTTGAATAGAATCACGCTACATAGAAACCAGCAGCTGGCCAGACAGACAGACAGACAGACAGACAGACAGACAGACAGACAGACAGACAGACAGACAGACAGACAGACAGACAGACAGACAGACAGACAGACAGACAGACAGACAGACAGACAGACAGACTATACAGTAGTACAGAGGGTCAGTGTGTACTGTCGCACTGGAAGAGACAGGAATTCAATCCATTTCTCTATCTCGCTCTAGCCTCTGAAATACACACAGAGGCAGAGAGGAACCTGTTAAATTGACTGAGTAGCTGAAAAGGATCCTGGCAGACGTCCATCCCTTGAAAAGGAGAGAGAGAGAGAGAGAGAGAGAGAGAAAGAGAAAGAGGGAAATAGAAGAGAAAAAGAGAGTTGCATAAAGAGAAAGAGAGAGTGATAGAAATAGAGAGAGAGAGAGAGAGAGAGAGAGAGAGAGAGAGAGAGAGAGATAAAGAGAGATAGAGAGACCCCTCAGCCTCATGCCTGCTAGCCCGGCAGGGGAAGACAAGCCAACAGAGCCCACACACACTTCTTGACCTGCAGGCCACACACACACTACATGGTCACTGAGTGTATCGACTCTCACCGAAGCCAATGCACGCTACCTGTCTCAGTCTCAGCCTCTTCAATGATACACTTTGTGTCCTGTTGACACCAGCTGTACTGTGGGGCTGGACCTTAAGTACTGCACATCCAAAGGCCTGGATTTGTGAATGTGTCTTGGCAACAACATCCTTTTCACCAGCTTGTATGAGTGCGTGTGTGTGTCCTTGCATGTGTTGGTTGGAGAGTGAACACGTGTGATTGCATATGAGTGTGTGTGCTGTGTGTGTGTGTGTGTGTATGTGTGTGTGTGTGTGTGTGTGTGTGTGTGTGTGTGTGTGTGTGTGGTCCTCAATGTGTGGGCATTACACTCAAACGCAGACACACACTCACACACACTCACACTTGGATGTGAGGGCTACATGCCTGGAGGGTGCCTGTGTTAACGGCTCACCTGGCATCACTGCCACCTCCTGCCAGAGGCTGTGAGCCTGGCACGGACACAGTGGGCACAGAGAGGGGGGCCGCCTCGCTCCAGCTGCTGTCCAGGTGACAGAGGCTGCCTGGGGGAAGGAAGGGAGGGGGGGAACTAGGAGAGGATGGAGGGATGGATTGAAGAGAAATAGATGGATGGAGGGGAGGATTGGGGGCGCTTATTAGGGAGGAGTGGAGTGAGGGATGGAAGGCAAGAGGGGAAGATGACTACGGAAGAGTGGAGGATGGAGGGATGAAAGGGTGAAGAGGAGGAAGGGAGGATAAGGACAGTGACTAGGTAAGCGTGTAGGATAGAGGGATGGAATGGTGAAGAGGAGGAAGGGAGGATAAGGACAGTGACTAGGGTAGGATAAAGGGATGGAATGAACAGTGGAAGAGAGGATAGGGAGTAGCAGGTATTACCTATCTCTCCCTCCCCAGGGAGGCAGCATTATGGCCATGAATACTAAGAACCCAGGATGAGAGGACATGGTGGGGTACAGGGGACTGGTGGGTGTCCTGCCTGCTGGATGAGAGGACATGGTGGGGTACAGGGGACTGGTGGGTGTCCTGCCTGCTGGATGAGAGGACATGGTGGGGTACAGGGGACTGGTGGGTGTCCTGCCTGCTGGATGAGAGGACATGGTGGGGTACAGGGGACTGGTGGGTACTGTGTAGTGGTTGGGAATATGCTGGCTCAAGGATGACAACATATGAGAGCAGTGTCACATGCTAACACATGGACTGGCACACCCACGCATGTACACATGCATGCACGGATACACTCACACACACACACACACACACACACACACGTGCATGCACATACTTGCAGCATACACACGTTTGCTGACTCGCACACAAATACACACACACACACACACACACACACACACACACACACACACACACACACACACACACACACACACACACACACACACACACACACATTACTATCATGATATTTTATTATCCAGTAATTACATATGGACACCTCCATCTCTGTGCGAAAGTCCCAATTAGTAGCCTACAGTATTAATAATGTATAAATAGCATAGCTATCTATCTGTATTTTAAACTGGCACTAGTAATCGATTGTAAGTCTACACTCTATTTTCTGTGCTCTTGTAAACCCAACCGCCTGCTGTAAAACTGGTCAGAACACGTAAAAAGCTCTGTTTACTGGTGATACATTCAAACGCAGCATCTGTCCTTATAGCACACTGAGCCAGCGTCTCTCTCTCTCTTCTCTCCCTCATCTAATCTCTCTCTTCCACATCCTCCCTCTCCCCCACGCTCTCATAGTTTCTCAGTCTTCCTCATCCTGTCTTTTCTTCCCCTTCTCTCATCCTTCATCCCCCCCGCTCTCTCTCTCTATCTCACATCCTTATATCTCTCCCCTCTACCCCTGCTCCCCTCCCTCCCTCCCTCTCCATCCCTTTCGATCTCTGCTCACCTAGCCACCATCGCACAGCACTTGGCCGTCAGCCACGGCCGGCTATACACCCAACATCTGGGTCTGGCTGTTCTGAGCGGCTGCCAGAAGAGCCCCAGGTTTAAAGAGATGTAAACCGCAGATGTAAACCGCCAGCTGAATCTGCCTGGTCTCTGCGCTTCAGATCTGTTTGAATGTCAAACACGCTGGGGTGCCAAACTCGCCTCGCTGTCCATTGCATATTATGTACCACGGAATAAAACGTTACAATATGTGCATAAATATGTAATAGCCAGGAAGAAGGCCATCTTTGGACATGGAGATGTAGTATGTGATATACTGTACAATGGGACATTGTTTGTGGCTGATCAACAGGTTGTTAGTTTGTCGAATGCACAAGTGGTATTTGCATTTGAAATAGTGGTAGGTAAGCTGGCAACAAGCTTATTGCCAGGCTGGTGCATATTATATATATGTACCATGAACAAAATGTACCAATGTAAACATGCAGTGGTAAATTAATATGTAATAGCTAGAGGGGAGAGTTGAGAGATTATCTAAGAATATATTTTATGTATAAAAGTATATATTTTATGAATATATATATATACACGTGTACTGTCAAAGTCGGAAGTTTACATACACTTAGGTTTGAGTCATTAAAACTTGTTTTTCAACAACTCCACAAATTTCTTGTTAACAAACTATAGATTTGGCAAGTCGGTTAGGACATCTACTTTGTGCATGACACAAGTCATTTTTCCAACAATTGTTTACAGACATATTTTTTCACTTATAATTCACTGTATCACAATTCCAGTGGGTCAGAAGTTAACATTCACTAAGTTGACTGTGCCTTTAAACAGCTTGGAAAATTCCAGAAAATGACGTTATGGCTGTAGAAGCTTCTGATAGGCTAATTGACATTATTTGAGTCAATTGGAGGTGTACCTGTGGATGTATTTTTCAGTGCCTCTTTGCTTCACATCATGGGTATATCAAAAGAAATCAGCCAAGACCTCAGAAAAAAAATCGTAGACCTCCACCTGTCTGGTTCATCCTTGGGAGCATTTTCCAAATTCCTGAAGGTACCACATTCATCTGTACAAACAATTGTATGCAAGTATAAACACCATGGGACCACACAGCCGTCATACCGTTGAGGAAGGAGATGCGTTCTGTCTCCTAGAGATGAATGTACCTTGGTGCGAAAAGTGCAAATCAATCCCAGAACAACAGCAAAGGCCCTTGTGAAGATGCTGGAGGAAACAGGTACAAAAGTATCTATATTCAGAGTAAAACGAGTCCTACATCAACATAACCTGAAAGGCCGCTCAACATGGAAGAAGCCACTGCTCCAAAAGCGACATAAAGAAGCCAGACTACGGTTTGCAACTGCACATGGGGACAAAGATCGTACTTTTTGGAGAAATGTCCTGTGGTCTGATGAAACAAAAATAGAACTGTTTGGTCATAATGACCATCGTTATGTTTGGAGGAAAAAGGGAGAGGCTTGCAAGCCGAAGAACACCATTCCAACCATGAAGCACGGGGGTGGCAGCATCATGTTGTGGGGGTGCTTTGCTGCAGGAGGGCCTGGTCCACTTCACAAAATAGATGGCATCATGAGGTGTGAAAATTATGTGGATATATTGAAGCAACATCTCAAAACATCAGTCAGGAAGTTAAAGCTTGGTCGCAAATGGGTCTTCCAAATGGACAATGACCCCAAGCATACTTCCAAAGTTGTGGCAAAATGGCTTAAGGACAACAAAGTCAAGGTATTGGAGTGGCCATCACAACGCCCTGACCTCAAACCTATATAGCATTTGTGGGCAGAACTGAAAAAGCGTGTGCGAGCAAGGAGGCCTACAAACCTGACTCAGTTACCTGACTCAGTTACACCAGCTCTGTCAGGAGGAATGGGCCAAAATTCACCCAACTTATTGTGGGAAGCTTGTGGAAGGCTACCCGAAACATTGTGCCTGAATTCTAAATAAATCACTGACAGTGTCACCAGCAAAGCACCCCCACACCATCTCACCTCCTCCGTCATGCTTCACGGTGGGAAATACACATGCTGAGATCATCCGTTCACCCACACCGCGTCTCACAAAGACATGGTGGTTGGAACCAAAAATCTCCAATGAGGACTCATCAGACTAAAGGACAAATTTCCAAAAAGTCTAATGTCCATTGCTTGTTTTCTTGGCCCAAGCAAGTCTCTTCTTCTTACTGGTGTCCTTAAGTAGTAGTTTCTTTGCAGCAATTGGACCATGAAGGCCTGATTCATGCAGTCTCCTCTGAACAGTTGATGTTGAGATGTGTCTGTTACTTGAACTCTGTGAAGCATTTATTTGGGCTGTAATTTCTGACGCTGATAACTCTAATGAACTTATCCTCTGCAGCAGAGGTAACTCAGGGTCTTCCATTCCTGTGGTGGTCCTCATGACAGCCAGTTTCACCATAGTGCTTGATGGTTTTTGTGACTGCACTTGAAGAAACTGTCAAAGTTCTTGAAATTTGATTGACCATGTCTTAAAGTAATGATGGACTGTCGTTTCTCTTTGCTTATTTGAGCTGTTCTTGCCATAATATGGACTTGGTCTTTTACCAAATAGGGCTATATTTTGTATGCCACCCCTACCATGTCACAGCACAACTGATTGGCTCAAACGCATTAAGAAGGAAAGAAATTCAATACATTAACTTTTAACAAGGCGCACCTGTTAATTGAAATGCATTCTAGGTGACTACCTCATGAAGCTGGTTGAGAGAATGCCAAGACTGTGCAAAGCTGTCATCAAGGCAAAGGGTGGCTACTTTGAAAAATCTGAAATATAAAATATATCTTTATTTGTTTAACACTTTATTGGTTACCACATGATTCTATATGTGTTATTGCATGGTTTTGATGTCTTCCCTATCATGCTACAATGTAGAAAATAGTAAAAATAAAGAAAAGCCCTTGAATGAGTAGGTGTTCTAAAACTTCTCACCGGTACTGTAAATATTCTGCTCAAAAAAATAAAGGGAACACTTCAACAACACATCCTAGATCTGAATGAAAGAAATAATCTTATTAAATACTTTTTTCTTTACATAGTTGAATGTGCTGACAACAAAATCACACAAAAATAATCAATGGAAATCCAATTATCAACCCATGGAGGTCTGGATTTGGAGTCACACTCAAAATGAAAGTGGAAAACCACACTACAGGCTGATCCAACTTTGATGTAATGTCCTTAAAACAAGTCAAAATGAGGCTCAGTAGTGTGTGTGGCCTCCACATGCCTGTATGACCTCCCTACAACGCCTGGGCATGCTCCTGATGAAGTGGCGGATGGTCTCCTGAGGGATCTCCTCCCAGACCTGGACTAAAGCATCCGCCAACTCCTGGACAGTCTGTGGTGCAACGTGGCGTTGGTGGATGGAGCAAGACATGATGTCCCAGATGTGCTCAATTGGATTCAGGTCTGGGGAACGGGCGGGCCAGTCCAGAGCATCAATGCCTTCCTCTTGCAGGAACTGCTGACACACTCCAGCCACATGAGGTCTAGCATTGTCTTGCATTAGGAGGAACCCAGGGCCAACCGCACCAGCATATGGTCTCACAAGGGGTCTGAGGATCTCATCTCGGTACCTAATGGCAGTCAGGCTACCTCTGGCGAGCACATGGAGGGCTGTGCGGCCCCCCAAAGAAATGCCACCCCACACCATGACTGACCCACCGCCAAACCGGTCATGCTGGAGGATGTTGCAGGCAGTAGCACGTCCTCCACGGCGTCTCCAGACTCTGTCACGTCTGTCACATGCTCAGTGTGAACCTGCTTTCATCTGTGAAGAGCACAGGGCGCCAGTGGCGAATTTGCCAATCTTGGTGTTCTCTGGCAAATGCCAAACGTCCTGCACGGTGTTGGGCTGTAAGCACAACCCCCACCTGTGGACGTCGGGCCCTCATACCACCCTCATGGAGTCTGTTTCTGACCGTTTGAGCAGACACATGCACATTTGTGGCCTGCTGGAGGTAATTTTGCAGGGCTCTGGCAGTGCTTCTCCTGCTCCTCCTTGCACAAAGGCGGAGGTAGCGGTCCTGCTGCTGGGTTGTTTCCCTCCTACGGCCTCCTCCACGTCTCCTGATGTACTGGCCTATCTCCTGGTAGCACCTCTATGCTCTGGACACTACGCTGACAGACACAGCAAACCTTCTTGCCACAGCTCGCATTGATGTGCCATCCTGGATGAGCTGCACTACCTGAGCCACTTGTGTGGGTTGTAGACTCCGTCTCATGCTACCACTAGAGTGAAAGCACCGCCAGCATTCAAAAGTGACCAAAACATCCGCCAGGAAGCATAGGAACTGAGAAGTGGTCTGTGGTCCCCACCTGCAGAACCACTCCTTTATTGGGGGTGTCTTGCTAATTGCCTATAATTTCCACCTGTTGTCTATTCCATTTGCACAACAGCATGTGAAATGTATTGTCAATCAGTGTTGCTTCCTAAGTGGACAGTTTGATTTCACAGAAGTGTGATTGACTTAGAGTTACATTGTGTTGTTTAAGTGTTCCCTTTATTTTTTTGAGCAGTGTATATATATATATAGGAAATTAATCCCTGGGGCATGAAGGAGAAGAACCAAACGGACATCAACTGATTAAAGGCCCAGTGCAGTCGAAAATGTGAATTCCTGTGTTTTATATATACTTCCACACTATGAGGTTGGAACAATTCTGTGAAATTGTGAAAATTATTATTACATATTAACTCATTTTAGTTTGAGAGCTGTTTGAAAAAAACTGTCTGAAATTTCAGCCTGTTTTGGTTGGATGGAGTTTTGGCATGCCAGGTGACATCATTGGGCGGTAAATTGGTTAATAGACCAATAAGAAAGAGAGTTACAAACCTCTCTGCCAATAACAGCTAGTTTTCCCCTCCCCACTCAGACCACTCCCAGCAAAATTTTTGTTTGAGAAATTGCTCTTTGCTAAAAAGCCATTTTTGTTTCTTTTTGAAAATTTTACTTAAAAACAATCACAGTACGGTACTTAATCGTTACTCAGAAACTATTTTATATTTGGATAAAAACAGCTGCATTGGACTTTTAGTAAATGCTATGAAAATGCTATCCTCCACTCCCAAAAACTAAGATTGTAGGCCTATGAACAATTACATCAAACAGTTAGGCATTAAAACAGTCCTTTGAACACTTTGCCAGTAGTCTGTCTATATCAACTTTACAGTACTGTGACTTTGAGAAATTGCTACACTAATGCCAACCGTCATGGGTAACAACAAAATAGCCACCGTAGATCCTGAGGCGTGGAAACAGCAGAAGGGCGGGGAAAAAATAAAGTTGGCTCCGCTATCATAATCTTGCATGTGGAGCTAACTCACATTTTAATGTAAACTTAAAATCTGGCTTTCCCAAGGGTACCTACAAAAGCTAATTTGCATGATTAATTGCCTACAATAGAGACATGGCGCTGTAAGTGCGTTTACTGCCTCTAGTTCCCCACACAGTAGATAGATACACCATCTAATCGCAGAGTGCAGGTTGTGTATGAGCATGGTACTTAAAGAGTGCTTTGCTTCTTCACTCTACTGCAGTTAGGTTGGAAACTAGGGGAAACGCTCATTCAACAAAGTTAGTAGATGAAACATCATGGCATCATAGCATTCTTAGGCATGTATTCCTACAAATCCACTTCTGAAACTTTGAGAGAATTAAATAATGTCTCTTTTGAAAGCTGAGGCTCCCTGGCGAATCGCGTCTCACCACAAAACCAGTTATGCAACGGTAGAAAGCGGGAGGCGGTAATTCAGGACGGCTAGTTGTTGCATCTCAGCTGACATGTTTGCTGCCCCCCACCTTCCCCAAACCTTTGCTTCTCGTCATCTTCAGGAGGCCCAGTTGGAGCTTGAGACGTAAACGTCTGATAGAAAGAGGCAAAACGGTCTCCGTTTCCCGCTGTCTTGTCTCTCAAGCAGATTGCTAGCATATGGACTGGTTCATTACGATTAATACAGTATAATAGAACGTTGCTCACGAGGCTCGCACACAATGCGTCGAAGGTAATTATAAAGCAATCATTTCTAACAAGCCACCAAATCAGCTGGCGAGGCTCCCGGCGGTGCACCAAGTCTTCCCCCCCAGTGAGAACAACAGAACCGGGGAGGGAAAATATTGTTATCAAACGCCGGCGCACTGATCTTCCCTGCCTCCCTTCCCTGTCTTTAAAACCAGCCTTCTAAAACTGCCTGAGGATTTCTGCTATGCTATTTTAAAAACTTTATTACAAAACTAGAAGAAAGAAAAGCATGAAACTTTCATGCTCTTATTTTCGTTCTCGTTATGTTTCATGTGTCACAGGTTTGAAGTTGGCCTGTGACGTTATACCCTTCAACAAGTTGTTCCTTAAAAAAAAAGTGAAACTAGACAGATTTCAGTCCCCACCTAACCATTCCCTCAACCTGTGCCATAAAGTCCAGACCTCCTGGCAGATGCTGTAGTGTACTCATAAAGGGACGCTAGACAAATACAGGTAACGGCCATACTAAACCAGAGGGCTCAGGTATACAGCCATATGCCACCCATTTCAAATGTTCATGGATCTCACATTCACATTCATTCAAAATATGCATTATAATAACTGCAGAGGAAGCCTGCAGAGGAAGCCTGCAGAGGAAGCCTGTATGAATGTAAAGCTGTATACATGTAAACCACACAACATCGCACCGTATAGCCTGATTTGCCTTCTTTCAAGCAGTTGGGCCCATTTCTTTGAATGGTTTGGCATGAGTCATCCAAAACTTCAACCAGTGATAATGCTTTCTGCTGTCGTGCATGAGGGACAGACAGTTCTGGTGAGTAATGGCTTTGCACTTTTCAACTTGCATTCTCTCCTTTAGATTCAGCAACAATTCCAGTAAGACTATTGTGTGAGTAACAATTGTGACCAATCTTAGAAGACAACCTGCCCTGAAAATCGAGAAACAACATAACTTCCTGGAAGATAATGATTTAAAGACAGAAAATGTTCACAAAAGTGATGCGATTATCATGACGTAACTCTTTTTATAAATCCACCAGCTTAGGAAGCAAAACGGCTTACTGTACAATGTATAGAAATCCAAGAAGATGGAAAAAGGAGATGTTATGTCCTTTATATCCATAACAAAACCACACACTAAAACCTTCACTTCCGTGTCCTGTCAGAGCCATTTCTCAGCTCACTGGCAACCTGTTCCAGTACACCAATCCTCTGTCCTCCATCTTTGGAATCTCTATAAGAACTGGTAGAAACAGTATAAGAACTCTACAGAGATGGCTGGATGACAGAGACGTCCCGACGCTGACGTTGTCCCAAGCGAGGCCCTTTATTATCACCATCTGTAAATGACCCCTGAGCTTGACCTAACGGGCAAGCCTTCTAGTTATATTAAACCAGGATCGATTCTACAACTGGAGGGTCCAGCCTCTGCCTCCGCTAAGGGGAATGGCTTTAAAGTACTACAGACAGACTCTGAGAGAAATGTATGAAAGCCATGCGTATGTGATGGGACAGTGGCGTAAAACCCACTTGGGATCGGGGATGGATGGAGGGATGAAGGAATGACATCAGAGCTCTGAGGAGAAGTACAGGATTGGGTAAGAAGAGGATGGAGGGATAAGTGGGCTAAAAGAGGAGTGAGTTATACCCAAGAAACTCAGCAATAAGCAGTAGAGGGCTGAGTCTGACATGTACAGAAAGTGCTTGGGGATTCTTCTTGATGATGTTTCGCAATAACATGTTGTTCAACATTCAGATGTTGTCTGTACCACTCCCAAGTCCCACCATTAATGATCAGGCAATACTTTCTTATTTAGAGAATACTGATCGACATACATTACTGAATCAACAACACTCTTTAGAAGCCACTGTCAGCATTATTGACGGAATCACAGTTAAAAGTTAGTATTTTCTCTTCAGATATAGACCTTGACAATACTTGCTACAATGTGTGCTTCTGCATATTGAAGTTGTAATGGCTTTCACCAAATGGTAGCCAAACAGTAGTAGGTGATACAGACCAAAAACATTTGCCGTTTTCTTGTGACCCAAACCCATAATTTAAAGCCAGGACAAAATATTAAGTCCTAAGTCAGCTGCAACTGTACCAACCAATAGGTCATAGCTGTCACGCCTACTGCTCTTCCTCTCCAGCGCTCCACGTTGCCGGTCTACTAACCACCAGTCCTGGCAACCATCATTATGCACACCTGGACTTCATCATCGCCTTGATTACCTTCCCTTTATTCAACCCTCAGTGGCCTCAGTCATCAGGCAGTATTGGTTTGCTTTCATGTACAATACGCATCGCCTGTTTTGTTCATTTGCCTTTCATCATTGTTATTAAACTCTCATTCTGCACCTGCTTCCTGACTCTCGGTGTATTCGGGACAATAACTCATGGGAAATACTGACGCCAAAAGCCATAGCAACACTCTAATCATGTGAAAACATGGAGAACCGTTTTGTTCTGCATTGATGTGATGCTAGCAAACGTTTCTTTCCACAGTAAACCTCATCGCCCTCACTTCAACGTCGCAACATTCGCTATAGGCCCTTCTACATACTGACGCCACTAAAACGCCACTTTTCAAATCCTCAGCTCAATGAAGACAGCCAGTAGGCCACTAAACCTCTCCGCCAACTCTCTCCGTCTCTCTCTTTCCCGTCGAACAAAGTTCCAATTAAACTCAACCCACAGAGCTGAGAAGCCTTGATGTATTTTGGATTATTGGGCACAGTGGACTGAGAGACTTCCGCGCTGCGTCCATTTGCCGGGGGGAAGAGACGCTTATCGCTATGGTAATGCTGCCAACCCGTTCCTCCCCCCTCCTCCACCATCCACCGGGCTTTATGAAGAGAGACTAATGTTAAGGTGTTTTCATCTGGTTTCACCGTGCTGGTCACGTACTCTTGTCAGAGGAATCTCACAGAGCAAGACTGTCCTATTCATCTCAGGCACCTCTCTCATATAGGAGTCCCTGGCACTACCCGACTCCCTGCCAGCCACAGCTCAGAGCAGCTTTCTATGATTACAGTCAGGCTCTTCACAGGCCAGCTCATCAGACACTGAATATACTACTTTGGGTCCTTTTTTGTCTATTTAAAATTTTAAGTGGCCCAGCATGGGAGTGTTAAGGAATGAGAAAGAGAGAGAGAGAGAGAGAGGGAGAGGGAGAGCGAGAGGGAGAGGGGGAGAGACAGGGAGAGAGAGACAGAAAGGGAAGACTAAAGAGAGAGAGGATGAGAAAGGATCCAGAGAGAATACACTACAATACAGTTTCATCCTCATATAGAAAATGACAGCATTAAAAACCCCGCCGTCCCTCAGTAACTCCTCACACGTGTGTATCAAGCTCTGGGCTCACTATCACCTGTTTGTAGCTAGGGCCATACTGTAAACAGGCATTTAAAGGAGAGATGGCGGCGAGCGTAAGCATAATCTGCTGAAGAGAGAAAGGATTAGTGTCTATTGTTCATTGTTAACTCCTTTTCATCTCTGACCATTGTGAATGAGAGAGCCCCATTGAGGTACGCGAGCGCCTGCCAAAATGGCTGCCATTTGTTTATAAATCTCATTATCCCCTCTCCCCAGGAGCAGGGCCTGAGTAACTACACTAGTGTGTGAAGAGCACTCTCCTGGCTCGGAGCTAATGGTAGCCAAATGATATTATGACTAAATAATGATGGCTGAACTTTTAAATACAATCTTCACTCCTATAGGGAAGCGGTACAGGTGAAAGCCATTCAAGTCGGTAGCGATTTTGCACTCGATAAGGATAGCTCTGACAGCGGCAGAAATGCCTACTTCTTTCGTCGTTATTTAAGGCGCCCAGCCAGAGGATGTCACAGTCTAAAATACTGACTGTTACACAACAAGAGGAGGATATGTAGAACATGAGTTATGGAAATCGGGTCCGCCACGCGACAAACCTAGGGAATATAGAAAAGAAAAGTTGTCGTGACGACAATAACCTCTCACCGTAAGCCCTGGGAAAGTATATGTTTTGCAGGAAAGTGCTGCTTGTGTTCAATGGAGGAGAAGAGAACAGAGCCTTCTACCCATGTCACTGTATGGCACAATGGGATTGGGTTGAAATGCAGAAATGTGTTTTTCATGTAACTCCACAGTCGATGCATTTCCCTTTCAGACGTATATTGGTAGTATTTACGTTGAAGAGCACTGACTGCATGGGATTCCAAGTGGTTCTGGATATGATGAATGAAATAAATCTGGTGCAACACATCTTTTCTCTTTGTTTTTGTCGTATATTGTCCCTAAAACAACTTTATGAATAAATAAAATAAAAGTCTCCCCACAAGGGAGGAAAAAACCTTAAGAGCCATAAGGTTCTAGGTTAATGACCTCGCTAATAACCTTTAGGATCTCATAAAAGTATGCGTCGTGACAATTGTCACGTCAATTGTCAATTGTCACGTAATTTCCGGTCACAACTTGCAGACTTGTTTACGTGCTGCTGTGCGTTTTGTTGCCAACCTTACTTTGCTACCTGACAACTTTACGGTTTTTACTTTTTAATTACCGTTTATATTTTTTGTTTTTCCCTCATTCAACTTTTTTCATTCAACTTTTTCACTCCGGACGTTTTATCTGGACATGGTTCGTCAGGACTTCCAACAGCCGAAGCTAAGTAGTAACATTAACATGATGCCTTCTAAATGCAGTCGCTGTACTCATAATATACAGGAGAACGATCGCCTTATGGCAAGGAAAGCTGTGCTGCAAGCCCAGCTTCAGACGCAATCGTTAGGCAAGGGTAATTTCAGTGTAGGAAAGGATGAAACAATGTCTGTGCCACCAGTACAGATAGTAACGTTAGTATAAACCCCCTCGCACGGTCCCCGCAGCCGGACAACTTTCTCATGGCTTCTGGAGGGAAATGCTGTAGGAATGCTCAACCGGTGTCGCTCATTCAGCCGACAGAAACTTTCAACCGGTTCTCCCCATTAAGCGAGTCGGAGTCAGAGGCCAGGCCTTCTCTGGTCTCTACTCCTCCCGTTACGGGGTCTGAGACGCTGAAGATTCCCACCATTAGCTCTGACAAATTGAAAATCCTAGTCATTGGCGACTCCATTACCCGCAGTATTAGACTTAAAACGAATCATCCAGCGATCATACACTGTTTACCAGGGGGCAGGGCTACCGACGTTAAGGCTAATCTGAAGATGGTGCAGGCTAGTGGAGTCTGCCACTAGCATAGTCAGTGTAGTCAGCTCAGCTATCCCCATTGAGACCGTGTCTGTGCCTCTACCTAGGTTGGGCAAAACTAAACATGGCGGTGTTCACCTTAGCAATCTCACTAGAATAAAGACCTCCTCCATTCCTGCCATTATTGAACGAGATCGTGATACCTCACATCTCAAAATAGGGCTACTTAATGTTAGATCCCTCACTTCAAAGGCAGTTATAGTCAATTAACTAATCACTGATCATAATCTTGATGTGATTGGCCTGACTGAAACATGGCTTAAGCCTGATGAATTTACTGTGTTAAATGAGGCCTCACCTCCTGGTTACACTAGTGACCATATCCCCCATGCATCCGGCAAAGGCGGAGGTGTTGCTAACATTTACGGTAGCAAATTACAATTTACAAAAATAAAAACAACGACGTTTTCGTCTTTTGAGCTTCTAGTCATGAAATCTATGGAGCCTACCCAATCACTTTTTATAGCTACTGTTTACAGGCCTCCTGGGCCATATACAGCGTTCCTCACTGAGTTCCCTGAATTCCTATCGGACATTGTAGTCATAGCAGATAATATTCTAATTTTTGGTGACTTTAATATACATGGAAAAGTCCACAGACCCACTCCAAAAGGCTTCCGGAGCCATCATCAACTCAGTGGGTTTTGTCCAACATGTCTCTGGACCTACTCACTGCCACAGTCATACTCTGGACCTAGTTTTGTCCCATGGAATAAATGTTGTGGATCTTAATATTTTGCCCCATAATCCTGGACTATCGGACCACCATTTTATTATGTTTGCAATCGCAACAAATAATCTGCTCAGACCCCAACCAAGGAGCATCAAAAGTCGTGCTATAAATTCTCAGACAACCCAAAGATTCCTTGATGCCCTTCCAGACATCAGAGGACAAAAATCAGTTAACCACCTAACTGAGGAACTCAATTTAACCTTGCGCAATACCCTAGATGCAGTTGCACCCCTAAAAACTAAAAATATTTGTCATAAGAAACTAGCTCCCTGGTATACAGAAAATGCACGAGCTCTGAAGCAAGCATCCAGAAAATTGGAACGGAAATGGCGCCACACCAAACTGGAAGTCTTCCGACTAGCTTGGAAAGACAGTACAGTGCAGTATCGAAGAGCCCTCACTGCTGCTCGATCATCCTGTTTTTCCAAATTAATTGAGGAAAATAAGAACAATCCGAAATTTGATACTGTCGCAAAGCTAACTAAAAAGCAGCATTCCCCAAGAGAGGATGGCTTTCACTTCAGCAGTAATAAATTCATGAACTTCTTTGAGGAAAAGATCATGATCATTAGAAAGCAAATTACGGACTCCTCTTTAAATCTGCGTATTCCTCGAAAGCTCTGTTGTCCTGAGTCTGCACAACTCTGCCAGGACCTAGGATCAAGGGAGACACTAAAGTGTTTTAGTACTATATCTCTTGACACAATGATGAAAATAATCATGGCCTCTAAACCTTCAAGCTGCATACTGGACCCTATTCCAACTAAACTACTGAAAGAGCTGCTTCCTGTGCTTGGCCCTCCTATGTTGAACATAATAAACGGCTCTCTATACACCGGATGTGTACCAAACTCACTAAAAGAGGCAGTAATAAAGCCTCTCTTGAAAAAGCCAAATCTTGACCCAGAAATTATAAAAAAACTATCGGCCTATATCGAATCTTCCATTCCTCTCAAAAATGTTAGAAAAAGCTGTTGCGCATCAACTCAATACCTTCCTAAAGACAAACAATGTATACGAAATGCTTCAGTCTGGTTTTAGACCCCATCATAGCACTGAGACTGCACTTGTGAAGGTGGTAAATTACCTTTTAATGGCATCAGACCGAGGCTCTGCATCTGTCCTCGTGCTCCTAGATCTTAGTGCTGCTTTTGATACCATCGATCACCACATTCTTTTGGAGAGACTGGAAACCCAAATTGGTCTACACGGACAAGTTCTGGCCTGGTTTAGATCTTATCTGTCGGAAAGATATCAGTTTGTCTCTGTGAATGGTTTTTCCTCTGACAAATCAACTGTAAATGTCGGTGTTCCTCAAGGTTCCGTTTTAGGACCACTATTGTTTTCACTATATATTTTACCTCTTGGGGATGTCATTCGAAAACATAATGTTTCACTGCTATGCGGATGACACACAGCTGTACATTTCAATGAAACATGGTGAAGCCCCAAAATTGCCCTCGCTAGAAGCCTGTGTTTCAGACATAAGGAAGTGGATGGTTGCAAACTTTCTACTTTTAAACTCGGACAAAACAGAGATGCTTGTTCTAGGTCCAAAGTAAAAAAAGAGATCTTCTGTTGAATCTGAAAATTAATCTTGATGGTTGTACAGTCATGTCAAATAACACTGTGAAGGACCTCGGCGTTACTCTGGATCCTGATCTCTCTTTTGAAGAACATATCAAGACTGTTTCAAGGACAGCTTTTTTCCATCTACGTAACATTGCAAAAATCTGAAACTTTCTGTCCAAAAATGATGCAGAAAAATGTATCCATGCTTTTGTTACTTCTAGGTTGGACTACTGCAATGCTCTACTTTCCGGCTACCCGGATAAAGACATTTACATTAAGTCATTTAAGTCATAAAGCACTAAATAAACTTCAGTTAGTGCTAAATACGGCTGCTAGAATCCTGACTAGAACCAAAATATGATCATATTACTCCAGTGCTAGCCTCCCTACACTGGATTCCTGTTAAGGCAAGAGCTGATTTCAAGGTTTTACTGCTAACCTACAAAGCATTAAATGGGCTTTCTCCTACCTATCTTTCCGATTTGGTCCTGCCGTACATACCTACATGTACGCTACGGTCACAAGACAAAGGCCTCCTAATTGTCCCTAGAATTTCTAAGCTAACAGATGGAGGCAGGGCTGTCTCCTATAGAGCTCAATTTTTATGGAATCGTCTGCCTACCCATGTGAGAGACGCAGACTCGGTCTCAACCTTTAACATTTACATTTTACATTTATGTCATTTAGCAGACTATCTTATCCATAGCGACTTACAAATTGGTGCATTCACCTTATGATATCCAGTGGAACAACCACTTTACAATAGTACATCTATATCTTTTTGGGGGGAGGGTGGGGGGGAGGGTTAGAAGGATTACTTAATCCTATCCTAGGTATTCCTTGAAGAGGTGGGGTTTCAGGTGTCTCCGGAAGGTGGTGATTGACTCCGCTGTCCTGGCGTCGTGAGGGAGCTTGTTCCACCATTGGGGTGCCAGAGCAGCGAACAGTTTTGACTGGGCTGAGCGGGAACTGTGCTTCCGCAGAGGTAGGGAGGTGAGCAGGCCAGAGGTGGATGAACGCAGTGCCCTTCTTTGGGTGTAGGGACTGATCAGAGCCTGAAGGTACGGAGGTGCCGTTCCCCTCACAGCTCCGTAGGCAAGCACTATGGTCTTGTAGCAGATGCGAGCTTCAACTGGAAGCCAGTGGAGTGTGCGGAGGAGCGGGGTGACGTGAGAGAACTTGGGAAGGTTGAACACCAGACGGGCTGCGGCGTTCTGGATGAGTTGTAGGGGTTTAATGGCACAGGCAGGGAGCCCCGCCAACAGCGAGATGCAGTAATCCAGACGGGAGATGACAAGTGCCTGGATTAGGACCTGCGCTGCTTCGTGTGTGAGGCAGGGTCGTACTCTGCGAATGTTGTAGAGCATGAACCTACAGGATCGGGTCACCGCCTTGATGTTAGCAGAGAACGACAGGGTGTTGTCCAGGGTCACGCCAAGGCTCTTAGCACTCTGGGAGGAGGACACAATGGAGTTGTCAACCGTGATAGCGAGATCATGGAACGGGCAGTCCTTCCCCGGGAGGAAGAGCAGCTCCGTCTTGCCGAGGTTCAGCTTGAGGTGGTCATCCGTCATCCACAATGATATGTCTGCCAGACATGCAGAGATGCGATTTGCCACCTGGTTATCAGAAGGGGGAAAGGAGAAGATTAATTGTGTGTCGACTGCGTAGCAATGATAGGAGAGACCATGTGAGGATATGACAGAGCCAAGTGACTTGGTGTATAGCGAGAATAGTAGAGGGCCTAGAACTGAGCCCTGGGGGACACCAGTGGTGAGAGCACGTGGTGCGGAGACGGATTCTCGCCACGCCACCTGGTAGGAGCGACCTGTCAGGTAGGACGCAATCCAAGAGTGAGCTGCGCCGGAGATGCCCAACTCGGAGAGGGTGGAGAAGAGGATCTGATGGTTTACAGTATCAAAGGCAGCAGATAGGTCTAGAAGGATGAGAGCAGAGGAGAGAGAGTTAGCTTTAGCAGTGCGGAGAGCCTCTGTGACACAGAGAAAAGCAGTCTCAGTTGAATGACCAGTCTTGAAACCTGACTGATTTGGATCAAGAAGGTCATTCTGAGAGAGATAGCAAGAGAGCTGGCCAAGGACGGCACGCTCAAGAGTTTTGGAGAGAAAAGAAAGAAGGGATACTGGTCTGTAGTTGTTGACATCGGAGGGATCGAGTGTAGGTTGAGATGAAGACTCATCTCTTCAGTGGGTCCTATGATTGAGTGTAGTCTGGACCAGGAGTGTGAAGGTGAACGGAAAGGCTCTGGAGCAACGAACCGCCCTTGCTGTCTCTGCCTGGCCGGTTCCCCTCCCTCCACTGGGATTCTCTGCCTCTAACCCTATTACAGGGGCTGAGTCACTGGCTTTCTGGTGTTCTTCCATGCCGTCCCTAGGAGGGGTGCGTCACTTGAGTCACTGACGTGGTCTTCCTGTCTGAGTTGGCGCCCCCCCCCTTGCGTTGTGCCATGGCGGAGATCTTTGTGGGCTATACTCGGCCTTGTCTCAGGATGGTAAGTTGCTGGTTGAAGATATCCCTCTAGTGGAGTGGGGGCTGTGCTTTGGCAAAGTGGGTGGAGTTATATCCTGCCTGTTTGGCCCTGTCCGGGGGTATCATCGGATGGGGCCACAATGTTTCCTGACCCCTCCTGTCTCAGCCTCCAGTATTTATGCTGCAGTAGGGGCTAGGGTCAGTCTGTTATATCTGGAGTATTTCTCCTGTCTTATCCTGTGTCCTGTGTGAATTTAAGTATGCTCTCTCTAATTCTCTCTTTCTTTCTTTCTTTCTCTCTCTCGGAGGACCTGAGCCCTAGGACCATACCTCAGGACTACCTGGCATGATGACTCCTTGCTGTCCCCAGTCCACCTGGCCGTGCTGCTGCTCCAGTTTCAACTGTTCTGCCTGTGGCTATGGAACACTGACCTGTTCACCGGACATGCTACCTGTCCCAGACCTGCTGTTTTCAACTCTCTAGAGACAGCAGGAGCGGTATAGATACTCTCAATGATCGGCTATGAAAAGCCAACTGACATTTACTTTTGAGGTGCTGACTTGTTGCACCCTAGACAACTACTGTGATTATTATTATTTGACCATGCTGGTCATTTATGAACATTTGAACATCTTGGCCATGTTCTGTTATAATCTCCACCCGGCACAGCCAGAAGAGGACTGGCCACCCCTCATAGCCTGGTTCCTCTCTAGGTTTCTTCCTAGGTTTTGGACTTTCTAGGGAGTTTTTCCAAGCCACCGTGCTTCTACACCTGCATTACTTGCTGTTTGGGGTTTTAGGCTGGGTTTCTGTACAGCACTTTGAGATATCAGCTGATGTAAGAAGGGCTATATAAATACATTTGATTTGATTTGATAAGTGTAAAGGCCTAATATAATTCCTATGCATAATGTAAGCATATACACTGTAGTGAGATCCTATACGGTACTGTGTATTCACAGATTAGTTTACTGTCAGTGGCCGTTATGGAAGGTCAATGAAATTCATTTGGAAGATGTTGCCATTACATCGTTGCATTGGGCTTAGGAGTGATCCTATGTCCTTATTAGAGATTGACCGATTCATCGGCATGGCATGGCCGATTTCAAGTTTTCATAACAATCGGTAATCGCCATTTTTTGGACGCCAATTATGGCCGATTACATTGCATTCCACGAGGAAACTGCGTGGCAGGCTGACCACCTGTTACGTGAGTGCATCAAGGAGCCAAGGTAAGTTGCTAGCTAACATTAAACCTACCTTATAAAAAACAATCAATCTTCACATAATCACAAGTTAACTACACATGGTTGATGATATTACTAGGTTAACTAGCTTGTCCTGCGTTGCATATAATCAATATGGTGCCTGTTAATTTATCATCGAATCACAGCCTACTTCGCCAAATGGGTAATGTTTTAACAAAAGCGCATTCGCGAAAAAAGCACAATCGTTGCACGAATGTAACTAACCATAAACATCAATGCCTTTCTTAAAATCAATACACAGAAGTATATTTTTTTAAACCTGCATATTTAGTTAAAAGAAATTCCTGTTAGCAGGCAATATTAACTAGGGAAATTGTGTGACTTCTCTTGCATTTATTGCATGCAGAGTCAGGGTATATGCAACAGTTTGGGCCGCCTGGCTTGTTTCGAACTAATTTGCCAGGATTTTACATAATTATGACATAACATTGAAGGTTGTGCAATGTAACAGCAATATTTAGACTTATGGATGCCACCTGTTAGATAAAATACGTAATGGTTCTGTATTTCACTGAAAGAATAAACGTTTTGTTTTCGAAATGATAGTTTCCGATTTGACCATATTAATGACCAAAGGCTCGTATTTCTCTGTTTATTATATTATAATTAAGTCTATGATTTGATATTTGATAGAGTAGTCTGACTGAGCGGTGGTAGGCAGCAGGAGGCTAGTAAATATTCATTCAATCTTTACTGCATTTGCCAGCAGCTCTTAGCAATGCTTGACTCGCAGCGCTGTTTATGACTTCAAGCCTATCAAGTCCTAAGATTAGGCTAGCAATACTAAAGTGCCTATTAGAACATCCAATAGACAAAGGTATATGAAATACAAATGGTATAGAGAGAAATAGTTGACCGTCATAATTCCTATAATAACTACAACCTAAAAGTTCTTATATATATATAAAAACGTATATATATATACTTATTTTAACTTAATATAATACATAAATAAAATCTATTTAGTCTCAAATAAATAATGAAACATGCTCAATTTGGTTTAAATAATGCAAAAACACAGTGTTGGAGAAGAAAGTAAAAGTGCAATATGTGGCATGTAAAAAAGCTAACGTTTAAGTTCCTTGCCCATATATATATATATATATATATATATATATATATATATATATAAAAATCGGCCGATTAATCAGTACCGGCTTTTTTTGGTCCTCCAATAATCGGTATCGGCGTTGAAAACTCATAATTGGGCGACCTCTAGTCCTTATATTCAGTTACAGTGGCTTGCGAAAGTATTCACCCCCTTGGCATTTTTCCTATTTTGTTGCCTTACAACCTGGAATTAAAATATATATTTTTTTTTTGGGGGGGGGGGGTTGTATCATTTGATTTACATAACATGCCTGCCACTTTGAAGGTGCAAAATAGTTTTGGGGGTGAAACAAACAAATATGACAAAAACATAGAAAACCTGATCGTGCATCACTATTCACCCCCCAAAGTCAATACTTTGTAGAGCCACCTTTTGCAGCAATTACAGCTGCAAGTCTCTTGGGGTATGTCTCTATAAGCTTGGCACATCTAGCCACTGGGATTTTTGCCCATTTTTCAAGGCAAAACTTCTCAAGCTCCTTCAAGTTGGATGGGTTCCACTGGTGCACAGCAATCTTTAAGTCACACCATAGATTCTCAATTGGATTGAGGTCTGGGCTTTGACTAGGCCATTCCAAGACATTTAAATGTTTCCCCTTAAACCATTTGAGTGTTGATTTAGCAGTATGCTTATGATCATTGTCCTGCTGAAAGGTGAACCTCCGTCCCAGTCTCAAATCTCTGGAAGACTGAAACAGGTTTTCCTCAAGAATTTCCCTGTATTTAGCACCATCCATCATTCCTTCAATTCTGACCAGTTTCCCAGTCCCTGACGATGAAAAACATCCCCACAACATCATGCTGGGATGGTGTTCTCGGGGTGATTTTGCACCAGACATAGCATTTTCCAAAAAGCTACATTTTAGTCTTATCTGACCAGAGCACCTTCTTCCATATATTTGTGGAGTCTCCCACATGCCTTTTGGTGAACCCCAAATGGGCTTATTTGGGCTTATTTTTTTCTTTAAGCAATGGCTTTTTTTGGCCACTCTTCCATAAAGCCCAGCTCTGTGGAGTGTACGGCTTAAAGTGGTACTGTGGAGAGATACTCCAATCTCCGCTGTGGAGCTTTGCAGCTCCTCCTTCCTTATCTTTGGTATCTTTGTTGCCTCGCTGTCACGATCACTGTCCTCGAACTCCCTGTCATAAATAAGCCAAGGCGCAGCGTGCCGGTAATTCCACATCCTTTATTTAGAAGTGAAACCAAACAAAACAATAAACAGGATAAACAGAAAGAAACGTGACGTTCTGGGGCTGCTCAAAGGCAGCTACACAAATACAAGATCCCACAACTCAAGGAGGGAAAAAGGGCTGCCTAAGTATGGTTCCCAATCAGAGACAACGATAGACAGCTGCCTCTGATTGGAAACCATACCTGGCTAAAATATAGAAATAAAATACATAGAATGCCCACCCCATATCACACCCTGACCTAACTAAACAGAGAAAAACGGCTCTCTCAGGTCAAGGCGTGACTCTCGCTGATTAATGCCCTCCTTGCTTGGTCTGTGAGTTTTGGTGGGTGGCCCTCTCTTGGCAAGTTTGTTGTGCCATATTCTTTCCATTTTTTATAATGGATTTAATGGTGCTCCGTGGGATGTTTGAAGTTCAGATATTTTTTTATAACCCAACCCTGATCTGTACTTCTCCACAACTTTGTCCCTGACCTGTTTGGAGAGCTCCTTGGTCTTCATGGTGCCGCTTGCTTGGCGGTGCACCTTGCTTAGTGGTGTTGCAGACTCTGGGGCCTTTCAGAAGAGGTGTTTATATATACTCAGATCATGTGACAGATCATGTGACACTTAGATTGCACACAGGTGGACTTTATTTAACTAATTATGTGACTTCTGAAGGTAATTGGTTGCACCAGATCTTATTTAGGGGCTTGATAGCAAAGGGGGGGATTATTTTTGTTCATTTCACTTCACCAATTTGAACTATTTTGTGTATGTCCATCTTATGAAAACCAAATAAAATCCATTTAAATTACAGGTTCTAATGCAACAAAATAGGAAAAACGCCAAGGGGGATAAATACTTTTGCAAGGCACTGTATCTATACATCCATCAGTGTCTGCAGCTACCAGCATCACTCACAAAGAGAACACAGAGTTTTGTTTTGCTTTCGAAAGATCCAGCAATTGGGTCCTCGACACGAATGCTGGATCATAACAAAAGTCCACAGTTGTAACCTCTACTGTCTACCTTCTCCTTCGCGCGACGCTGTTTATTCATCCAAGATAAACACATAAGAAGGTTTAAAGTCAGCGTGAAAAGCTTTTGGAGTTTGTTTTGAGATGCGGTGTGATATTAAAGGCTGAGTGCTGTGTGCGCCCGTCCAGGGTGGAATTGTAGGAGCTATTATCTTTCTGTCGGGGATAAGGGAAACACATTAACGGTTTGCGGTTCACTCCTGAACGTGTAGACTAAAAGCCTGGGAGACCTTATTGTTGGTGGATGTGGAGGTTCACCTCTGTCCTCTAACGATGCAGAAAACTTTGACATTGCGTGTGCTTTTGTGAATGCCGCACCACCGTAGCGAGCTTGGGTTGCCTTCAATGCCAAGCGAATCTTTCAGAAGAAATACACTGATTTACAAGGAAGACTCTCAAAGAAAAGACTCTTATGTTCGCACCTTTGTTCATTTGGCCCGGTATAACCCTACTCCTCTTCTCCTCGTCCCGCTTGGTGTACTCAGCTTCAGTGCTCTGAATGGCAGACTAGTTTTATACTGTATTGACTTTGTGCACTTCTCCGTGCAGAACGGCGGAGGGGGAAAAGAAGGACATTGCTTCGATCTCGACTTCTAATGAAAGCCAAAACTATGACAAACGCAATCATTCTCGGCGCATCCCGGCCAGAGGACGGAGGAATGAATCCCCCAATACACGCTCATCTTCCTTTCACAATACCTCAATCTATTTCAATATGCATTCTGTCGCTGTGGATAAAGTCATTACCAAGCGTGTCACAGCGTTGACAAGAAACTGATGGAGAACCAACCCCTTAAAAACAACAGAAAATTACTATAATTCCACTGATGTATGTAAGTTATGGAGCAATAATAGAAAAGAATATCCACACCGTATCGTGTTCCTGTCAACAATGAAATTAAAAAGAACTACTCCGAATCAATAAGGCCTGAAGTTCAGGGGGAGAGCAGAGAGAGTAGAATACCAAGGAGATCTCAACCAGGTCCTCTTGGTGGTCTATTCTATTTGCGTCCCAACTCCTTATATTACCTGTCACATTATTGCATCGATTCATTTTCATTGATGACTGATGCCTGCAATGAGTTGTTTTCTTGTTTTTGTTGCCACGGAAGACCCGGGGCCAGAGAATGAAATATGCCGTGGGTAATTGGATTTAAATGGAAACGCTGACCTGTGTGGTATGGAGGCGTGGGAACGGGGTGTGTAGTGTCCCGTTGGCGGAGCGGAGAGGGAGAGAGAGTCTTACAGGGAGTTTAGACAGTCATTAACATGCCTGAGGACTTCATTAGCCGGCCTGATTACCTTGTGCATCAAAGTGACAGCTAGGAAAGGGGGGAGCACACACACACTCACACACACACACACACACACACACACACACACACACACACACACACACAGAGAGACTGAGAGAACAGGTGGTCAAAGACCTTCTGCTCTGCTCTAGACACAGCAATCCTATTTCAGAGTACATAGCACAATCTCCAGTAAAAACTCAATAATGTTATAATCTCTGCTCAGTAACAGTGAGGAAAAACAATTCAAACATTAAGGTCTGCTTCCAGGCGAAGCATAGATAACCATGTAATAAGGATGTGCAATGTATAGTTATATATATATATATATATATTATGATTTATTTAGGTATCATACACCTACCGATGCCCAGCCGTCAAGCTTACAATACACTACAGGAAAAAAATGATTGTACAAATTATACGCATACAATAATCACGACCAGTACAGCTACCATATAGCCACACTACAATTATATTATTTTATACAGTCACACAAAGACAGTGAAAAGTGTGAAAAATGGCCCAAGGTTAAAATCTGTGAATAAGAAAATCACAAGAAGATCCACCACAGTAGCGTGATGTGTTATAAAACAGGATATTCACAGAATGGATTGTAGTCTCTTTCTGCCTTATTCTGTGGTTCTCTTGCCCACTCTCAAACTTCCATCCCTTCTCTTCTCCCCCCATCTTTTACTCTTCAACTCTTTTCCTCTCTGCAATTTGTTTGTCCATCACTGTGTTTTCAGTGCTCTTTGCCGCATTTCCAAGGGAGCTTGCTGATACCTAAATTACATGTTTCTCCACAGCTCTTTAGCAGGGCTGTCAGCTTCTTCTTTGGGTTAAAATAAACATCTAGCCTTTTCCCTTCCACAGCCCATGATATCATGCAGTAAAGCCCTGGAGGACTGAGAGGGGAGAGTCAGGGCTTTACTGCATGTGCATGACTGATTTTGACAGATACAGAAACACAGTAGAAGGAGGGATGAAGAAGAAAGGAGCGAGAGAGCAATAGTGGAATTAAAAGACAGAGATTCAGATGGGGGATAAACAAAAGAAGGATAGAAACATACAGAGAAAAAAGATAGTAAAAGAGAGAGAGATAATATATCAACTAGCTCTCACAGTCTGTCAACTAGCTCTCACAGTCTGTCAACTAGCTCTCACAGTCTGTCAACTAGCTCTCACAGTCTGTCAACTAGCTCTCACAGTCTATCAACTAGCTCTCACAGTCTATCAACTAGCTCTCACGGTCTACAAACTAGCTCTCAACTAGCTCTCACAGTCTCTCAACTAGCTCTCAACCAGCTCTCACAGTCTATCAACTAGCTCTCACAGTCTATCAACTAGCTCTCACAGTCTATCAACTAGCTCTCACAGTCTCTCAACTAGCTCTCACAGTCTATCAACTAGCTCTCACAGTCTATCAACTAGCTCTCACGGTCTACAAACTAGCTCTCAACTAGCTCTCACAGTCTATCAACTAGCTCTCAACTAGCTCTCACAGTCTCTCAACTAGCTCTCAACTAGCTCTCACAGTCTATCAACTAGCTCTCACAGTCTATCAACTAGCTCTCACAGTCTCTCAACTAGCTCTCACAGTCTATCAACTAGCTCTCACAGTCTATCAACTAGCTCTCACGGTCTACAAACTAGCTCTCAACTAGCTCTCACAGTCTATCAACTAGCTCTCAACTAGCTCTCACAGTCTCTCAACTAGCTCTCAACTAGCTCTCACAGTCTATCAACTAGCTCTCACAGTCTATCAACTAGCTCTCACAGTCTATCAACTAGCTCTCACAGTCTATCAACTAGCTCTCACGGTCTATCAACTAGCTCTCACAGTCTGTCAACTAGCTCTCACGGTCTATCAACTAGCTCTCACAGTCTACCAACTAGCTCTCACGGTCTATCAACTAGCTCTCACAGTCTATCAACTAGCTCTCACAGTCTCTCAACTAGCTCTCACAGTCTATCAACTAGCTCTCCCAGTCTCTCAACTAGCTCTCACAGTCTATCAACTAGCTCTCACAGTCTATCAACTAGCTCTCACAGTCTATCAACTAGCTCTCAACTAGCTCTCACAGTCTATCAACTAGCTCTCACAGTCTCTCAACAAGCTCTCACAGTCTATCAACTAGCTCTCAACTAGCTCTCACAGTCTATCAACTACCTCTCACTCTCACAGAAGTGAGAGTGTCAAAGTCAAACGTCAAATTTCAATGTGTTTTATGGTTAAGATCAGGCATTAACTCCAAAATTTGAAGGTAAGGGTTAAGGTTTGGGATAGGCATAAAACAGAAATTTAAAAAAATACCTTCTATCGCTGGATTTGAAGTTGCAACCTCTGGTATCAGAGGCAGATGCTTACCACCATCCACCATCCCAGTCAACAACACCCTTGCAAAACTGAAACTGAATTGAAAGGTAACAGCGCTCACTGTTGCCTCTAGTGGCCGGTGTCCACGTCATCTCCCGACTTCCTCAGACATGGATGGACAACGAATACTGACTTGTATCATGGGTGACCTGGCTCAATATAGGAGGCAGCTTGCTGCTTGGGAGAACAGTGTGACAGAGATGGAGAAGAGGCCAAGAGGAGCCTCACAAAGAGAGGGATTAATGGAAGACTAAAACCGAATGGGCAGAATACCGCAGATGCCTCCCAAATGGCACCCTATTCTGAAAATAGGGCACAACTTTTGATCAGATCCCTTTGGCCTTAGTAGTGCACTATAAAGGGAATAGGGTGCCATTTGGGACATATCCTCCACATTAATCTGCTACTGTAGTCACTCCACATTCATCTGCTACTGTAGTCACTACACATTCATCTGCTACTGTAGTCACTACACATTCATCTGCTACTGTAGTCACTACACATTCATCTACTACTGTAGTCACTCCACATTCATCTGCTACTGTAGTCACTACACATTCATCTGCTACTGTAGTCACTCCACATTCATCTGCTACTGTAGTCACTCCACATTCATCTGCTACTGTAGTCACTACACATTCATCTGCTACTGTAGTCACTCCACATTCATCTACTACTGTAGTCACTCCACATTCATCTGCTACTGTAGTTACTACACATTCATCTGATACTGTAGTCCCTACACATTCATCTGCTACTGTAGTCACTACACATTCATCTGCTACTGTAGTCACTACACATTCATCTACTACTGTAGTCACTACACATTCATCTGCTACTGTAGTCACTCCACATTCATCTTCTACTGTAGTCACTCCGCATTCATCTGCTACTGTAGTCACTACACATTAATCTGCTACTGTAGTCACTCCGCATTCATCTGCTACTGTAGTCACTCCACATTCATCTTCTACTGTAGTCACTCCACATTCATCTGCCACTGTAGTCACTCCACATTCATCTGCTACTGTAGTCACTACACATTCATCTACTACTGTAGTCAATCTGCATTCATCTGCTACAGTAGTCACTCCACATTCATCTGCTACTGTAGTCACTCTGCATTCATCTGCTACAGTAGTCACTCCACATTCATCTGCTACTGTAGTCACTACACATTCATCTACTACTGTAGTCAATCTGCATTCATCTGCTACAGTAGTCACTCCACATTCATCTGCTACTGTAGTCACTACACATTCATCTACTACTGTAGTCACTCCACATTCAACTGCTACTGTAGTCACTCTACATTCATCTGCTACTGTAGTCACTCCACATTCATCTGCTACTGTAGTCACTCCACATTCATCTGCTACTGTAGTCACTCCACATTAATCTGCTACTGTAGTCACTACACATTCATCTGCTACTGTAGTCACTCCACATTCATCTACTACTGTAGTCACTCCACATTCATCTGCTACTGTAGTCACTCCACATTCATCTGCTACTGTAGTCACTCCACATTCATCTGCTACTGTAGTCACTACACATTCATCTACTACTGTAGTCACTCCGCATTCATCTGCCACTGTAGTCACTCCACATTCATCTGCTACTGTAGTCACTACACATTCATCTACTACTGTAGTCACTACACATTCATCTGCTACTGTAGTCACTCCACATTCATCTGCTACTGTAGTCACTACACATTCATCTGCTACTGTAGTTACTACACATTCATCTGCTACTGTAGTCACTCCACATTCATCTACTACTGTAGTCACTCCACATTTATCTGCTACTGTAGTCACTCCGCATTCATCTGCTACTGTAGTCACTACACATTCATCTGCTACTGTAGTCACTACACATTCATCTACTACTGTAGTCACTCCACATTAATCTGCTACTGTAGTCACTACACATTCATCTGCTACTGTAGTCACTCCACATTCATCTGCTACTGTAGTCACTCCACATTCATGACCATCTAGTACTAATTAATCAACATGCTTACAAACATAGTTGATCTATGTCAAGTTCCATCCTACATGTAGAGTGGATGTTTCACACATAGTCACACTGACTCCTGCACGGCTACCTACTACACACACACTCACACACTGTAACGGCTGTCGTCTGAAGAAGTGGACCAAGGTGCAGCGGAGTTAGTGTTCATTATTAGAATTTAATATAAACAACGTGAACACTATACAAAACAAGAAAAGAGCAAACCGACAGCAAACAGTCCTGTCTGGTACAAAACACTGACAGAAACAATTACCCACAAACCCAAAGGAAAAACATGCTCCTTATGTGTGACTCCCAATCAGCAGCAACGAGCTTCAGCTGTGCCTGATTGGGAGCCACACACGGCCCAAAACAAAGAAATACAAAAACATAGAAAAAGGAACATAGAACGCCCACCCAATGTAACACCCTGGCCTAACCAAAATAAAGAACAAAAACCCCTCTCTATGGCCAGGGCGTTACACACACACACAAACACACACTCGCCGGTGCCTGGAGCCAGCTGGTTCCAGTTCCCTCTCTGTCTCTCCCATCACAGAGAAGGGCTTTTAGAAGAGGCTGATAGCGGTGATGATCTGCTCCTTCACATTTCCCCTGGCACATCACAGTCATGATAAAGTCTGTGTGATACACTGTGTGTGATAGACTATGTGTGATAGACTATGTGTGATGGAGTGTGTGAAGCGGGACTGTGTGTGAACAGTGGACTGTACTGAGAGTGTCTGTAATCTCCACGAGGTGTATACGGTAGCTCAAGCTGGAGAAATTGGTTTGTGAGTGGGTGTACGTGTGTGTTTGTGTGTGTTCCCCAGTGACCACTGTCATCTCCCATCTCTCCCTCCCTTCTCCTATCAGGATACCCTGTCTTATAGGCACATAGCAACCTCTCTCCCTCCCTTCTCCTATCAGGATATCCTGTCTTATAGCACATAGCAACATCTCTCCCTCCCTTCTCCTATCAGGATACCCTGTCTTATAGGCACATAGCAACATCTCTCCCTCCCTTCTCCTATCAGGATACCCTGTCTTATAGGCACATAGCAACATCTCTCCCTCCCTTCTCCTATCAGGATACCCTGTCTTATAGGCACATCGCAACATCTCTCCCTCCCTTCTCCTATCAGGATACCCTGTCTTATAGCACATAGCAACATCTCTCCCTCCCTTCTCCTATCAGGATACCCTGTCTTATAGGCACATAGCAACATCTCTCCCTCCCTTCTCCTATCAGGATACCCTGTCTTATAGGCACATAGCAACATCTCTCCCTCCCTTCTCCTATCAGGATACCCTGTCTTATAGGCACATAGCAACATCTCTCTCTCCCTTCTACTATCAGGATACCCTGTCTTATAGGCACATAGCAACATCTCTCCCTCCCTTCTCCTATCAGGATACCCTGTCTTATAGGCACATAGCAACATCTCTCCCTCCCTTCTCCTATCAGGATACCCTGTCTTATAGGCACATAGCAACATCTCTCCCTCCCTTCTCCTATCAGGATACCCTGTCTTATAGGCACATAGCAACATCTCTCCCTCCCTTCTCCTATCAGGAGAACCTCTCTTATAGGCACATAGCAACATCTCTCCCTCCCTTCTCCTATCAGGATACCCTGTCTTATAGGCACATAGCAACATCTCTCCCTCCCTTCTCCTATCAGGATACCCTGTCTTATAGGCACATAGCAACATCTCTCCCTCCCTTCTCCTATCAGGATACCCTGTCTTATAGGCACATAGCAACCTCTCTCCCTCCCTTCTCCTATCAGGATACCCTGTCTTATAGGCACATAGCAACATCTCTCCCTCCCTTCTCCTATCAGGATACCCTGTCTTATAGGCACATAGCAACATCTCTCCCTCCCTTCTACTATCAGGATACCCTGTCTTATAGGCACATAACACATCTCTCCCTCCCTTCTCCTATCAGGATACCCTGTCTTATAGGCACATAGCAACATCTCTCCCTCCCTTCTACTATCAGGATACCCTGTCTTATAGGCACATAGCAACATCTCTCCCTCCCTTCTCCTATCAGGATACCCTGTCTTATAGGCACATAGCAACATCTCTCCCTCCCTTCTCCTATCAGGATACCCTGTCTTATAGGCACATAGCAACATCTCTCCCTCCCTTCTCCTATCAGGATACCCTGTCTTATAGGCACATAGCAACATCTCTCCCTCCCTTCTCCTATCAGGATACCCTGTCTTATAGGCACATAGCAACATCTCTCCCTCCCTTCTCCTATCAGGATACCCTGTCTTATAGGCACATAGCAACATCTCTCCCTCCCTTCTCCTATCAGGATACCCTGTCTTATAGCACATAGCAACATCTCTCCCTCCCTTCTCCTATCAGGATACCCTGTCTTATAGGCACATAGCAACATCTCTCCCTCCCTTCTCCTATCAGGATACCCTGTCTTATAGCACATAGCAACATCTCTCCCTCCCTTCTCCTATCAGGATACCCTGTCTTATAGGCACATAGCAACATCTCTCCCTCCCTTCTCCTATCAGGATACCCTGTCTTATAGGCACATAGCAACATCTCTCCCTCCCTTCTCCTATCAGGATACCCTGTCTTATAGGCACATAGCAACATCTCTCCCTCCCTTCTCCTATCAGGATACCCTGTCTTATAGGCACATAGCAACATCTCTCCCTCCCTTCTCCTATCAGGATACCCTGTCTTATAGGCACATAACACATCTCTCCCTCCCTTCTCCTATCAGGATACCCTGTCTTATAGGCACATAACACATCTCTCCCTCCCTTCTCCTATCAGGATACCCTGTCTTATAGGCACATAGCAACATCTCTCCCTCCCTTCTCCTATCAGGATACCCTGTCTTATAGGCACATAGCAACATCTCTCCCTCCCTTCTCCTATCAGGATACCCTGTCTTATAGGCACATAGCAACATCTCTCTCTCCCTTCTCCTATCAGGATACCCTGTCTTATAGGCACATAGCAACATCTCTCCCTCCCTTCTCCTATCAGGATACCCTGTCTTATAGGCACATAGCAACATCTCTCCCTCCCTTCTCCTATCAGGATACCCTGTCTTATAGGCACATAGCAACATCTCTCCCTCCCTTCTCCTATCAGGATACCCTGTCTTATAGGCACATAGCAACATCTCTCCCTCCCTTCTACTATCAGGATACCCTGTCTTATAGGCACATAGCAACATCTCTCCCTCCGTTCTCCTATCAGGATACCCTGTCTTATAGGCACATAGCAACATCTCTCCCTCCTTTCTCCTATCAGGAGAACCTCTCTTATAGGCACATAGCAACATCTCTCCCTCCCTTCTCCTATCAGGAGAACCTCTCTTATAGGCACATAGCAACATCTCTCCCTCCCTTCTCCTATCAGGATACCCTGTCTTATAGGCACATAGCAACATCACTCCCTCCCTTCTCCTATCAGGATACCCTGTCTTATAGGCACATCGCAACATCTCTCTCTCCCTTCTCCTATCAGGATACCCTGTCTTATAGGCACATAGCAACATCTCTCCCTCCCTTCTCCTATCAGGATACCCTGTCTTATAGGCACATAGCAACATCTCTCCCTCCCTTCTCCTATCAGGATACCCTGTCTTATAGGCACATAGCAACATCTCTCCCTCCCTTCTACTATCAGGATACCCTGTCTTATAGGCACATAGCAACCTCTCTCCCTCCCTTCTCCTATCAGGATACCCTGTCTTATAGGCACATAGCAACATCTCTCCCTCCCTTCTCCTATCAGGATACCCTGTCTTATAGGCACATAGCAACATCTCTCTCTCCCTTCTCCTATCAGGATACCCTGTCTTATAGGCACATAGCAACATCTCTCCCTCCCTTCTCCTATCAGGATACCCTGTCTTATAGGCACATAGCAACATCTCTCCCTCCCTTCTACTATCAGGATACCCTGTCTTATAGGCACATAGCAACATCTCTCCCTCCCTTCTCCTATCAGGATACCCTGTCTTATAGGCACATAGCAACATCTCTCCCTCCCTTCTCCTATCAGGATACCCTGTCTTATAGGCACATAGCAACATCACTCTCTCCCTTCATCATTTCTAGAGGCCAGAGCTGAGGTACACTAGGAATCTTTAGCAATGTTTTAATTGCACATCAAATGGGCCCAGAGATACGAATACCAATAAGGCCTGCATGGTGACAGTGTGTGTGTGTGTGTGTGTGTGTGTGTGTGTGTGTGTGTGTGTGTGTGTGTGTGTGTGTGTGTGTGTGTGTGTGTGTGTGTGTGTTATGTGTGTGTGTGCGGCCTCAAAGAGTAGAGGTAACATAGTAAATGTAAATCTTTGATGTGTATGATATGTTAGGATGTTATGTTGGTGTGATTACATAAGACAGAAGGTTCATTAAGGCAAAAACAAAGGAGTGTGGTTGGTCAGGGTGGATGTGTGGGCGTGTAACGAAGGAGGGTGATTGTCAGGGTGGATGGGTGGTCGTGAAATGAAGGAGGGGGGTTGTCAGGGTGGATGGGTGGGCGTGTAACGAAGGAGAGTGGTTGTCAGGGTGGATGGGTGGGCGTGTAATGAAGGAGGGTGGTTGTCAGGGTGGATGGGTGGTCGTGAAATGAAGGAGGGGGGTTGTCAGGGTGGATGGGTGGGCGTGTAATGAAGGAGGGGGGTTGTCAGGGTGGATGGGTGGGCGTGTAATGAAGGAGGGTGGTTGTCAGGGTGGATGGGTGGGCGTGTAATGAAGGAGGGTGGTTGTCAGGGTGGATGGGTGGGCGTGTACTGAAGGAGAGGGGTTGTCAGGGTGGATGGGTGGGCGTGTAATGAAGGAGGGGGGTTGTCAGGGTGGATGGGTGGGCGTGTAATGAAGGAGGGTGGTTGTCAGGGTGGATGGGTGGGCGTGTACTGAAGGAGAGGGGTTGTCAGGGTGGATGGGTGGGCGTGTAATGAAGGAGGGGGGTTGTCAGGGTGGATGGGTGGGCGTGTAATGAAGGAGAGTGGTTGTCAGGGTGGATGGGTGGGCGTGTAATGAAGGAGGGGGTTGTCAGGGTGGATGGGTGGGCGTGGCATGAAGGAGGGGGGTTGTCAGGGTGGATGGGTGGGCGTGGCATGAAGGAGGGGGGTTGTCAGGGTGGATGGGTGGGCGTGACATGAAGGAGGGGGGTTGTCAGGGTGGATGGGTGGATGGGTGGGTGTGTAATGAAGGAGGGGGGTTGTCAGGGTGGATGGGTGGGCGTGTACTGAAGGAGAGGGGTTGTCAGGGTGGATGGGTGGGCGTGTACTGAAGGAGGGGGGTTGTCAGGGTGGATGGGTGGGCGTGTAATGAAGGAGGGGGGTTGTCAGGGTGGATGGGTGGGCGTGTAATGAAGGAGAGTGGTTGTCAGGGTGGATGGGTGGGCGTGTAATGAAGGAGGGGGGTGGATGGGTGGGCGTGTAATGAAGGAGGGGGGTTGTCAGGGTGGATGGGTGGGCGTGGCATGAAGGAGGGGGGTTGTCAGGGTGGATGGGTGGGCGTGACATGAAGGAGGGGGGTTGTCAGGGTGGATGGGTGGATGGGTGGGTGTGTAATGAAGGAGGGGGGTTGTCAGGGTGGATGGGTGGGTGTGTAATGAAGGAGGGTGGTTGTCAGGGTGGATGGGTGGGCGTGTAATGAAGGAGGGTGGTTGTCAGGGTGGATGGGTGGGCGTGTAACACAAACGTCTAACAACCCAAAGGTTGCGTTTTCAAATCACAACTTTAGCATTTTAGCTAATTAGAAACTTTGCGACCACTTACTACTTTAAAGCAACTACTTAGCATGTTAGATAACCCTTCCCCTAAACCTAACCATTACCTAATCCCTAACCTAACTCAAACCCTTAACCCTAATGGTAGGCCCTAATTGTAAAAAAGAATTTGTTCTTAACTGACTTGCCTAGTTAAATAAAGGGGAAATAAAAATAAATAAAATACAAATGTTAAACCTAACCTTAACCCCTAACTCCAAGCCTTGCTAACATTAGCCACAACAAATTGGAATTCATAACACATTATACGTATTACAAATTGGTAACATTTTGTACAAAATGGATGATGGACATCCACAAATGAATACATACAGTACCATAAATCTACAACTGGTTGGCGTGTGCGTGCGTGCATGCCGGTATGTGTGTGTATCTGGGTGAGTTTACTTGTGTGTGTGCATGCATGCAGAGAAACTACATCAACCTATTTGTGTGTGTGTGTGTGTGTGTGTGTGTGTGTGTTTTTGCTTGTGCATCTGCCAGCCTCTTTCACCCCCAGCCAACAGCCCATCAGGGGCCTTTTTTCCTGCCCCTGTCCCCCCTGGTGTCTGCCATGGGTGGGTGGCATCTGAGTCCCCTTGGCCCCGACCCCGGTGTATCTGGTGTCTGGCTACGTGCCAAATGGCACCATATTCCCTACATAGTGCACTACTTTTGATGGCGTCTGGTCAAAAGTAGTAAACTAAATAGGGAATAGGGTGCCCTTTGAGACGCAGCCTTTGTCCCTGGTCACTGGGAGTTCATCACTGATTAATGGCTGTGACAGTGCGTGGGCCCGCTGGTGGTGGCAGCCCAAGAGGACCGGGCACACCGTGGGTCCCTTAGCACCTGTCATGTCAGCAGATGCAAATAGGCCTTAATGGCCTGGTGGCCTGGTGGAGCTGATTGCCTGGTTTAAAAACCCTGGGAGCTAGTAGGGAACCAATCGGAACATTCATCTAGGAGCTATGAATCGCTTTGGGTCTCGTTCTCTCTCTGGGTCTCTCTCTCTCTGGGTCTCTCTCTCTAGGTCTCTCCCGCTCTCTCTCTGGGTCTCTCTCTCTCTCTGGGTCTCTCTCTCTCTCTGGGTCTCTACCTCTCTCTGGGTCTCTCCCTCTCTCTGGGTCTCTCCCTCTCTCTGGGTCTCTCCCTCTCTCTGGTTCTCTCCCCCTCTGGGTCTCTCACTCTCTCTCTGGGTCTCTCACGATCTCTCCCTCTCTCTCTCTGGGTCTCTCCCCTTCTGGGTCTCTCACTCTCTCTCTGGGTCTCTCACTCTCTCTCTGGGTCTCTCACTCTCTCTCTGGGTCTCTCTCTCTCTCTCTGGGTCTCTCACTCTCTCTCTAGGTCTCTCACTCTCTCTCTGGGTCTCTCTCTCTCTCTGGATGACAACGTAAGGATATCGGTTTCCAACATTAGGGCTGTCTCCCTCTCTCACGTAAATATATCTGGATTGATTTATTTTGAATCCATATTCAACTCTCACACAGACACAGACACACAGACAGAGACACACACACAGAGACACACACACAGAGACACACACACACAGAGACACACACACACACACACACACACACACACACACACACACACACACACACACACACACACACACACACACACACACACCACACACACACACACACACAGACGACACCTTCATCTCTCCAGGTCTGTGACCCATAAGGCTATAACATCAATATCCTGACGATGGCACAGCTGTGGAGTTTTAAGGCCCCTTTCTTATGCAACAGACCTCAGCTGTGTGTCCATGATAACCCATCAACATGGACAATACTTTCGCCTCCCTGCTTACAGTAGATGTCCCTTGTAGTAGACATATCTACCTCAATGGGACTCACATAGATATAGTAACTATATAAAGAACACATATTCATGTCCAGTATATTCACAAAGGGAAAATTCAGAGCCACAACCTTCATTTAGTATTCTGCCAGCACACTTACTCAAAGTTGTGATCCCAACATTTGGGCTTCAGTTATATTCTTGTTTGCCTGTATTTAAAAAGACATTCCTGCATTTAAAAGGACATCCCTGTATTTAAAAGGAGCAAACATGAAGCGGGTATTTCTGCCTACAAGGGTCCAGCCAGAAGCAATAGCAGAAAGAGTCCTACTGCAGGACAGTTGCTCTTTCATGGTGGATTACTGTAAACATTTTTAAAGACGAAGAAGAGAAAGAAGAAGAAGAAGCACTTTCTCCTGACTGGGGTTATAATTTTATTAAACATGTACAAACGTGGGATGAATATAAATCGGTTTGCGGGGAGAGATGGTTCTTCAGAGCCAAAAGAGTTCTGTAAACAAACTGTGCTTGAATGTTCGTGTTCTCACCACAGCTACCATGACTAAACAGAGGAAGAGAAGCACCAACCCAGCGTGAACGTGCTTCCAAAATGGTCTCCCTTGTACCCATGTTGTGTACACACACACACAAACATTTTATTGCCAAAATAAATTGTTACTGCACTCAAAAACAAAGGGTGTGTGAATACGTGTGTGCTTGTGTGTGTGTGTGTGTGTGTGTGTGTGTGTGTGTGTGTGTGTGTGTGTGTGTGTGTGTGTGTGTGTGTGTGTGTGTGTGTGTGTGTGTGTGTGTGTGTTCAAACGTCTGTGTGCTTGTGTGTGTGTGTTCAAACGTCTGTGTGCTTGTGTGTGTTTAAGTGTGTCTGTGTGTTTGTGTTGCTAAGCGAGGTCAAAAGAGCTGTTGATTCTACAGAACACCATCACTCTTCTAGGCACTACACTAACAGATCCCTGCATTACTCAAACCTTTCTACCACATCTCCAGCTCATGGCTTATTCCCATCTAATGAAGCAACACCCTGCACATGGTGCATAACGCATGATACTATGCTTCATTTAACTCTATTTACACGATGTGTTAAAGAGGAGTGCCCCACCATCACCCTTAATCATGATGTATGGAGTTAATACAGCCTTCTCTACATGTTAATATACTGTTAACCATATGTTAATACAGGCTTCTCTACATGTTAATATACTGTTAACCATATGTTAATACAGCCTTCTCTACATGTTAATATACTGTTAACCATATGTTAATACAGGCTTCTCTACATGTTAATATACTGTTAACCATATGTTAATACAGGCTTCTCTACATGTTAATATACTGTTAACCATATGTTAATACAGCCTTCTCTACATGTTAATATACTGTTAACCATATGTTAATACAGCCTTCTCTACATGTTAATATACTGTTAACCATATGTTAATACAGCCTTCTCTACATGTTAATATACTGTTAACCATATGTTAATACAGGCTTCTCTACATGTTAATATACTGTTAACCATATGTTAATACAGGCTTCTCTACATGTTAATATACTGTTAACCATATGTTAATACAGCCTTCTCTACATGTTAATATACTGTTAACCATATGTTAATACAGCCTTCTCTACATGTTAATATACTGATAACCATATGTTAATACAGCCTTCTCTACATGTTAATATACTGTTAACCATTGGCGAAAATCTGATATCAACTTTGGAGGGGACAATTACATGAAATTTTCTCAAGAGCAATTCCTGAGGGGGACACCAAAAGTAGTGCTGTAACACATAGCCTACATGGTAATATGGTAAAGAAATAAGTTGTTTGCCGTACTCCTAACTACCGGTACCCAAAACTACACAACTAATCACAAGAGCAATACCATTGCCTTTAACAAATCTTAGTTCAGTCACCAGTTTAAGTTGAGAGTGGGGGTATCCATGGCATTTTCCAATTATGTTCCTATTTTACAAGTCAAAAAAATGGAGAACCTTTCATAATGTTGCATTAACAAAGACTCAACAAACTTACCTGAGACTCCCTGTCTCTGCCAGTCTGTCCCTGCATATCTGTCCCCAACTCTGCTGTCTGTGTGCCATCTGTTGCCTGCTCTGCCTAATGACATCATTGTGAAACATTTCCATTAGAATTTCATTTCTTTCTTATGAACATTTTATCAACTAGTCTTTGAGATATTAGGCTACTAGGGTTCTTACTATGCGTTTTGGTGTATTGAAAAATACTCTGATGTCCGTCTTTTATTTTTCTGCCATTTTTCTACCTGGCTGGCTGGCTGGCTACACACACAGTGTGTAGGTTATTTACGGTAGGAGATGGGCTTCTATCATCTTCAATCATTCTATTTGGGCTTCGATCTAAAAGGTAGCTAGCAAATGTGAAACGGATTAAAATGACAAGAGTTGACAGCTGTATGAGTTCACCATTTACACAACATATGCTGCAACCTTTTGTAATTTTAATAGTTTGTTTCATATTGGCTGGCTTCCAACAATAGCTGAATTTGCAAAGCTAGCGAGCACCAATTCAGTTTCAGTGGTGTTTGCTATAATCTTTGCTACCCGGGTTAAATAAAGGTGAAATAAAATAAATAAATAAAAGTTCCCTTGCGACAATTTAGCTTTTGCAACGAGACCATTAAATATATTTAAGACAATGGTAGAAGAGAGTGCAGTTCTGTTCAGTTTGGATTTCAGTTTATCGCTAACCTTATCACAGGGACTTTGAAGCACTAACTTACATCATCTGCATGCTGATTCCATCTTTGACGACGCCACATAAATGGAATAGGTACTAGCTAGCTTAATAGTTAATATTTGCGCGCTAGCTCTGCATATTCAGCGAGTGTGTGTGCGCGATTGACTGGATTAACCTCACGTCAGTTACATAGCAAGCTAAGGAACTGGCAGTGGATCAAACCGTTGTGAGGAAAAGGGTGGGGGGGTTGCAATCTTTTGAAACTTAGCAACGCGCTATTAAGTGTCTATAATCAGCACAATTGCTTTCATTGCGTATTATTAATATTATTTAAATTACATAGTTATGTTTCAGTGATATATTGGGGGGGGGCAAATCATATTTTTCCCAGGATGGGGAGGTCGTGTCCCCCCCGTCCCCCCCGGGATTTCCGCCCCTGCTGTTAACCATATGTTAATACAGCCTTCTCCATATGTTAATATAGTGTAACCATATGTTAATACATCCTTCTCCATCTGTTAATATAGTGTTAACCATATGTTAATACAGCCTTCTCCATATGTTAATATAGTGTTAACCATATGTTAATACAGCCTTCTCTGTATGTAAATATAGTGTAACCTGCCATCATCACAGTGTCTTTATGAATTAGAAGCAGAAGTTCTGCAAGGTATAGCTTCTGTGCTTCCGAAATGACAACTGAGGACTCCACATCCTACCCCAGAGGAGGGGACAGGACGAGGTGTGGGGGTTTGTCTGGGGTGATGGGGGTGAATGTGTGTGTAAGTGTGCCTGTTCTTGCACTGTTTGTGTGTGAGTGTGTATGTGTGCGTGCCTGTGTTCGTGCCTGTGTGTGTGTGCAGTTATCTGTGCGTGTAAACATGTGCAAGAACAAAAAAACACGAAAATACACCAACAACAAAAGAAAGACCAGCTTGCACTTGGAAATCCGGCATTAGTACGAACGCCAACTCGCAGAATCTCTTTCTCTCTTCCTCTGAAAGGAGGGGGGGGGGATGTTTGGCAGGGACAAAATAATGTATACAATATGTATACAATTTGTATACAATAAATAATGTGTTTATCGCACCGTTTCTATGGTAATTGCACAATCACCATAGAAACGGTGTAATAATAATGTGTAAGTAATAATATTAACAATAAACATGATCTCTATTCCCTTAATGGCTGATTAACACACACACACACACACACACACACACACACACACACACACACACACACACACACACACTACTGTGTATTTATGAATAAGGACGAGGCTGGGAGATGACAAGGCTTCTACATCACAGGCTGAATAATTCAATTCGGATGGAAAACAATGGCATTAGCACTATTGATAATGACCCTCCGGTGCCAAGCATGCTTAGAGTCCTTCTCTCTCTCTCTCTCTCTCTCTCTTTCTATCTCTCAGTCTCTCTCTCAGTCTATCACTCTCTTTCTGTCTCTCTCTCTGTCTCTCTCTTTCTATCTCTCAGTCTCTCTCTCAGTCTATCACTCTCTTTCTGTCTCTCTCTCTGTCTCTCTCTGTCTCTCAGTCTCTCTCTCTTCTGTCTCTCTCTCAGTCTATCACTCTCTTTCTGTCTCTCTCTCTGTTTCTCTCTCTTTCTCTCTGTCTCTCTCTCTTTCTGTCTCTCAGTCTCTCTCTCTTCTGTCTCTCTCTCAGTCTATCACTCTCTTTCTGTCTCTCTCTCTGTTTCTCTCTCTTTCTCTCTCAGTCTCTCTCTCTTTCTGTCTCTCTCTCTCTGTCTCTCTCTCTCTCTCTCTTTCTGTCTCTCTCTCAGTCTCTTTCTGTCTCTCTCTCTCTGTCTCTCTCTTTCTGTCTCTCAGTCTCTCTCTCTCTTCTGTCTCTCTCTCAGTCTATCACTCTCTTTCTGTCTCTCTCTCTGTCTCTCTCTCTTTCTCTCTCAGTCTCTCTCTCTTTCTGTCTCTCTCTCTCTGTCTCTCTCTCTCTTTCTGTCTCTCAGTCTCTCTCTCTTCTGTCTCTCTCTCAGTCTATCACTCTCTTTCTGTCTCTCTCTCTGTTTCTCTCTCTTTCTCTCTGTCTCTCTCTCTTTCTGTCTCTCTCTCGCTGTCTCTCTCTCTCTTTCTGTCTCTCTCTCAGTCTCTCTCTTTCTGTCTCTCTCTCTCTGTCTCTCTCTCTCTTTCTGTCTCTCTCTCAGTCTCTCTCTTTCTGTCTCTCTCAGTCTCTCTCTCTCTTTCTGTCTCTCTCTCAGTCTCTCTCTCTCTTTCTGTCTCTCTCAGTCTATCTCTTTTCTGTCTCTCAGTCTCTCTCTTTCTGTCTCTCTCTCTCTCTTTCTCTCTCTCTGTCTCTTTTTCTGTCTCTCTCTCTTTCAGTCTCTCAGTCTATCTCTCTCAGTCTATCGCTCTCTTTCTCATTATCATGAATGTTGATACCGTACCCTCACTAAGTTATCGACCTATGCATTCATTCATCCATACATCCATTCATCCATTTATTCATTCATCCATCCATCCGTCCATGTATTTATCCATTCCTCCCTAAATCATCCACCCATTCCTTTCACCAGGTATTTCGTCCGCACTGATGTATCGCTCAGAGGGGTAGAAATTGGAACTTACTCTCAAATGTTTTCCAACCAGGTAAGAACCGTTTCTATGGACCCTCTCAGTGTTCCTAGTACAACACCTCCTCTATGCTTCACCTAGTCAGAGAAAGGGGCTTTATGATAATTCTGTTCAAAGTGGCCCTTTGTGTTTCTGGTTAGCATATATATTGGATGTTGCCGCATTGCTGGTTGCAGTCTCTAACGGTATTAGCACTTTGAGTGTGTGTGTGTGAGAGTGATGTGACATTCCCCATCTGTGCGTCGACGGGACGGTGCGCTTCCTGTACAATCAACGTTATATTTTCACATTTCAGTCATTTAGCAGACACTCTTATCCAGAGTGACTTATAGTAGTGAGTGGATACATATTTTTACTTTTTCGTACTGGTCCCCCTGAGGGAATTAAACCCACAACCCTGACGTTGCAAGCACCATGCTCTACCAACTGAGCCACACAGGAACGCTGGGCCTAAATTATTTAGGTGTGTGCTGGAAAAGTGTGTGTGTGTGTGTGTGTGTGTGTGTGTGTGTGTGTGTGTGTGTGTGTGTGTGTGTGTGTGTGTGTGTGTGTGTGTATGTGTGTAACAAGAAACACCTAGATGAACCATGGCTACATTGCATTAAATGATGCTTCAACATGAGACAAACTACTCATCCCCTTACTCCTTCACCAGTCAAGGCTGCTGAACTACTACAGCAGTACAGCTTGTACCATCAGGGTACGTAACTCCAGACACACAGATCTGTTCAGAAGATCTGCTATGGCATCTGAGAGAAGACCATAGGGAATGGTGTACATCTTCAACTTACAGAGAGAGAGAGAGAGCTATTCACTTCAAAACCCCAAGCACTGGGCAGTAATGTGCACCGATAATGTCGATAACGATCATTATATTGATCATTTAGGAGCCCGAATAGGTCATATTGTATATTTGCATGTTTCCAATTCATGATGCATTTCTGTTGTATGTGTGTTTGCCATTAATCCCCTGTCAAGTGTGTGTTCCCCCTCTACAGGCCAATGGAGAATACAGTTAAAAGGCAGACTTGCTCCAAGGCCTACTGGGAGTGACTGGAATAGCAGCACACACTATTTTGACCATACAAGACCTGTCACGTCCTGACCAGTAAAGAGGTTATTGTGGTTTGGTCAGGACGTGACAGGGGGTGTTTGTTTTATGTGGTTCGGGGTTTGTTGGGACATGTGTTTATGTAGAGGGGTGTTTGTTTAGAGTGTTCCGGGGTTTTGGTTAATGTTCTGTTAGTATATTTCTATGTTCTAGTCTAGTCTTTCTATTTCTATGTTTAGTTGATGGGGTTGACCTTCAATTGGAAGCAGCTGCTCTTCATTGCTTCTAATTGAAGGTCTTATTTAAGAGGGGTGTTTTTGTCATGGGATTTGTGGGAAGTTGTTTTTGCACTGCTGTGTTTAGCCTGTAATACTGTTCGTTCGGTTTCTTGTTTTGTTTATTTAGTGTTCAATAAAAGTTTAAAATGAGCACTCAACCCGCTGCGCCTTGGTCCACTTCATAGGACGGCCGTTACAAGACCATGTTTACAATACTGTTTGTTTCTTTAGTTTAATGATCACAATTTGTTTTGGTAGAATTCTAGAGCGACGAATAAATGTATTATTATTTTTCAACTTGAATCAAACTCTGGACATTGGATTTGTATGCGTCAAGTGTGGCTAAAGGATTAGAATGGAAATTGTATTGCGACAACTATATTGGACAATTTAGCCACTCGGTATGATCTATTGATGGAAGCTGTAACACGTACTGTATGTTAGATGCATACACGCTCTGCACCAAACATATCTCAGAGGAAGTGCCGCCATCTTGCCCGAAAGCCACAGTTCTCAAACCAACTGTGTTTCTCCCAAGTGTCTAATTTCCGGTGATTGAGACGAGAGACAATTTCATTATCTGTGCACAGTTATTGTAATCAGAGGACCGTTAGGAGCCATCGTGGTACCCTCCACCCTGCTCACCCTCCTCCGTACCCCCCTGTAACCAGGTGATTAATGGTCTGGCTCGCTCTGTTGTTAATGAAACCAGGACTTAATCAGCACCCCTCCTCCCCCGACAACAACAAGGAATACAGATGCACCATGGATAGATTCTAAACGCAGGTGTGTCCTTCCAAACATATTCTGCCATATCACAAATGTGCAGCTCACTGGAACAGGGTAATGATCTCACCCTCTGCTGAACACACCTCAATCTCCTCCTCCAACCCTGCCTCCCTTTGTCTTTCTCCCTCCGTCTCTCTCTCTCTCTCTCTTTCTCTGCATTTCTCCGTCTCTCTTTCTCACACTCTCTGTATTTATATGCCTCCCTTTCTCTCTTTCTCTTTCCCCGCTCTTTTTTTTTACAACCATGACACCAATAATATTGGGAGTATTCATAATCACTACTATTTTTGTTCACTAAATAACAAATCGAGCAGGTGATGTACTGCAGTATCTTATAGTATCTGTTGTAGTCAGGAGATGTACTGTAGTATCTTATAGTATCTGTAGTAGACAGGTGATGTACTGTAGTATCTTATAGTATCTGTTGTAGTCAGGAGATGTACTGTAGTATCTTATAGTATCTGTTGTAGTCAGGTGATGTACTGCAGTATCTTATAGTATCTGTTGTAGTCAGGAGATGTACTGTAGTATCTTATAGTATCTGTAGTAGTCAGGTGATGTACTGTAGTATCTTATAGTATCTGTTGTAGTCAGGAGATGTACTGTAGTATATTATAGTATCTGTAGTAGACAGGTGATGTACTGTAGTATATTATAGTATCTGTTGTAGTCAGGAGATGTACTGTAGTATCTTATAGTATCTGTAGTAGTCAGGTGATGTACTGTAGTATCTTATAGTATCTGTAGTAGACAGGTGATGTACTGTAGTATATTATAGTATCTGTAGTAGACAGGTGATGTACTGTAGTATATTATAGTATCTGTAGTAGTCAGGTGATGTACTGTAGTATCTTATAGTATCTGTAGTAGACAGGTGATGTACTGTAGTATATTATAGTCTCTGTAGTAGACAGGTGATGTACTGTAGTATATTATAGTATATGTAGTAGTCAGGTGATGTACTGTAGTATATTATAGTATATGTAGTAGTCAGGTGATGTACTGTAGTATATTATAGTCTCTGTAGTAGACAGGTGATGTACTGTAGTATATTATAGTATCTGTAGTAGACAGGTGATGTACTGTAGTATATTATAGTATATGTAGTAGTCAGGTGATGTACTGTAGTATATTATAGTATCTGTAGTAGACAGGTGATATACTGTAGTATATTATAGTATCTGTAGTAGACAGGTGATGTACTGTAGTATATTATAGTATCTGTAGTAGACAGGTGATATACTGTAGTATATTATAGTATCTGTAGTAGACAGGTGATATACTGTAGTATATTATAGTATCTGTAGTAGACAGGTGATGTACTGTAGTATATTATAGTATCTGTAGTAGACAGGTGATATACTGTAGTATATTATAGTATCTGTAGTAGACAGGTGATATACTGTAGTATATTATAGTATCTGTAGTAGACAGGTGATGTACTGTAGTATATTATAGTATATGTAGCAGTCAGGTGGTGTACTGTAGTATATTATAGTATCTGTAGTAGACAGGTGATGTACTGTAGTATATTATAGTATCTGTAGTAGACAGGTGATGTACTGTAGTATATTATAGTATCTGTAGTAGACAAGTGATGTACTGTAGTATATTATAGTATCTGTAGTAGACAGAGTACTGTAGAATGGTAAAACCGGGGTGGTCGGTGCATTATAACATGAGACTACTGAACGTGTGTGTTTTCTACAGAGAGAGAGAACACATCATTCCATCACCATCCTGTCTCTGCTCTCCAATCCAACACTAGAGATCTCCCAGTCAGGCAGGGTATAGAATCCGTACACACTCAGACAGAGACCTAGCTGTTTATAACACTAGAGATCTCCCAGTCAGGCAGGGTATAGAATCCGTACACACTCAGACAGAGACCTAGCTGTTTATAACACTAGAGATCTCCCAGTCAGGCAGGGTATAGAATCCGTACACACTCAGACAGAGACCTAGCTGTTTATAACACTAGAGATCTCCCAGTCAGGCAGGGTATAGAATCCGTACACACTCAGACAGAGACCTAACTGTTTATAACACTAGAGATCTCCCAGTCAGGCAGGGTATAGAATCCGTACACACTCAGACAGAGACCTAGCTGTTTATAACACTAGAGATCTCCCAGTCAGGCAGGGTATAGAATCCGTACACACTCAGACAGAGACCTAACTGTTTATAACACTAGAGATCTCCCAGTCAGGCAGGGTATAGAATCCGTACACACTCAGACAGAGACCTAGCTGTTTATAACACTAGAGATCTCCCAGTCAGGCAGGGTATAGAATCCGTACACACTCAGACAGAGACCTAGCTGTTTATAACACTAGAGATCTCCCAGTCAGGCAGGGTATAGAATCCGTACACACTCAGACAGAGACCTAGCTGTTTATAACACTAGCTCATTTGCTAGACAATCTGTGTCAATTGATGTGGTATGATGTTTACCCCCAGGTCAGCTATGTATCGAAAGCACCAACACTAGTCCGATGGCATTGTGATTCAGAAGTGGTGTGATGAAGTGGAAACAAGCTAGCCTGGTCCCAGATCTGTTTGTGCCGTCTTGTCAACTCCGATGGTCATTGTCAAACAGATCTGGGACCAGGCTAGAAACAAGCAGTGTGGCTACAAGACCCAAACAACACTGTCAATCGAATTCTACTTTTCCTTTTAGTGAGCGAGTGTCAGTCGAGTGAGAGAAAGAGAATAAGTGAGGGAACGAGGGAATGTACCGTGTCACAGAAGTGTTAATGAACCCCATTGTTTTAACGTCTCTCTCGCTCTACAATGTCGCTTGGTTGACTTTACACACCCTGCTTACATGACTAACATTGTCTGACATTTGCTGTACCAATAGCCTAGTGGTTCCACAGTGGGGTTTCTTACCTTTTCTTCAGACGTCTCTCTCTCTCTCTCTCCATGTGCCTGGATGCATGTGTGTACATACGTTTTTGTGTGTGCCCTCGCTTGTGTGCGTGGGTGTAGGCCTGACTTAACACTCGCCAAGGCAGGTCAGTCTCGGCTTCTATTTAGAATGCTTCTGTTGCCATGGGTACCTCTCCCCTCCCTGCCTCCTCTCTCTCTCCTCTCTTCCCTCCCTCTCTCTCCAACTCACCGGTTCTAATTTCTATGGCAACCCACAGTTCCCATAGCTGACTGAGCTCATGACTTCCTTCTGATGCAGAGTGTTTTAAATGCAGCCTCCAGCCTAGCGGAGACTTAACTCCTAAACTGCAGCGAGAAATACACACTGAGACAGGGTCAGATCTTACTTTCATCCCCCTAGGTTAATGTTAGGATTGAGTTTACGGTAATCTGATCCTAGAGCTGTGGTTAAAAGCCCATTTTAGCATGATCAAAGACAAGGGTCTGCACAACACCACTTCCTTAATGCAGAAACCGAAGAGGATTGTGGGTAGAGGATGAGACAATGGTGTTTGGTTGTCCCCTAACTGCTGTCTCCATGTGTTCAAGACTCAGACAGGAGCAGTCAGTAAATACCTTTCTGCATTCCGGTAGTGTGGGAGCTGACTGTAATCTAGACACTGTAATATAAACACCGGCTGAGAGTAAAATGGAGGTAACCACTGTGTCGCCTTAGGAGTTTCGGTTGAGACGTAAGTCCAATGCCTTGATACTTGGACACGGTGGACACACGCTAACTATTATACACCAGCTTCATGTATCTAGGTGTGTGAAGACTGAGATGGACACCATGCTTACAATCAAACACCCAAAGGAAGACTTAACAATAAGTGACACAAAGGCTTTCCTTTCTCTTCTCTCCCCCGCTCTCCCTTTCTTTCTCTCTCTCTCCCCACTCTCCCTTTCTTTCTCTCTCCCTTTCTAGTCCCTCCCCCACTCTCCCATTCTTTCTCTCCCTTTCCTTCTCTCTCTCCCCTGCTCTCACTTTCCTTCTTTCTCTCTCCCTTTCTTTCTCGCTCTCTCTCCTTTTCTCTCTCCCCGCTCTCCCTTTCTTTCTTTCTCTCTCTCCCTTTGTTTCTCTCTCTCTCCCGCTCTCCCTTCATTTCTCTCTCTCCCTTCATTTCTCTCTGTCCCTTTCTTTCTCTCTCTCCCTTTCTTTCTCTTTCCCCAGCTCTCATTTTCCTTTGTTTCTCTCTCTCCCCGCTCTCCCTTTCTTTCTCTCTCTCCCTTTCTTTCTCTCTCTCCTTTTCTCTCTCCCCGCTCTCCCTGTCTTTCACTCTCTCCCTTTCTTTCTCGCTCTCCCCCGCTCTCCCTTTCCTTTCTCTCTCTCTCCCAGCTCTCCCTTTCTTTATCTCTCTCCCTTCCTTTCTCTCTCTCTCCCCCGCTCTCCCTTTCTCTATATATTTCTCGTTGTCGCTCTCTCTCTCCCACTCTCTTGTTTCTTGTCTCTCTCTCTCTGCAGTGCTGAGTTGCTGCCACTGCATTAATTCCCTCAGCTGCTTTCACTGTTGCCTCTCGTCAGGCCTGCTGGACTAACAGAGACTCCACTGTGACAGCGCTACTCACACACACACACACACACACATTTGAAACACACAGATTTCCCAATATCACCAACAGTAAACCTGTACTCATAGCAGAGGCTCCTCAGGTGTGACACGAGGGGCTGGTATTTAAGCAGCTTGTCAGAAAACACACACACGTGTACAGTAGTAAAGCACCTACCCCAGCGCACTGTTCCATCCATAGTCCCCCTTCACAATCCAAAAGGGTATTTTATAGTGCGATTCAATTGGAACTGGCGTGAATCAAAATCTCTGGCATCTGTGTGCGGGCATTAGTGCTCGTCTAACGATTCCTCTGTCGGAGCGCTTACAGGCGTGTCTCTCTTTGCCGCCAAGCTGCGCCGCTGAAAGCCCCATTTAGGAAGCATATTATAATGGAATGTATAGTGTTTCCCTTTTGAGTGGTGGGAAAACGTGTTGCCGACGTGGCCAAGAAATCTCTGGCATGGAGCGATGCTGTAGCCAGCTCTCCTGCCTCGATCCTCCTCCCCTCTCGTCACTGTCACTTACAGAGCTGTGAGTCTCCATTGGGGCTCTAACCGGCTCTAAACAGGCCCCGTATGTAGGACTGAGGACCCTAGTTTCCCTCTGAGACAAAGGTTTCCCCGGCAACTAACAGCCTAAATGGCGTCTCGGTGGGGTTATCCAGGCAAGGCAACTGCCAACCGTTGGTTGTTAGATATTGACTGTGGAAACCAGCTCTAAGGAAGTAATGGGAGAAGGTACAGTAACAGCTGCTGAGAGAGAGAGAGAGAGAGAGAGAGAGAGAGAGAGAGAGAGAGAGAGAGAGAGAGAGAGAGAGAGAGAGAGAGAGAGAGAGAGAGAGAGAGAGAGAGAGAGAGAGGAGAGAGAGAGAGAGAGAGAGAGAGAGAGAGAGAGAGAGAGAGAGAGAGAGAGAGAGAGAGAGAGAGAGAGAGAGAGAGAGAGAGAGAGAGAGAGAGAGAGAGAGAGAGAGAGAGAGACAGAGAGACAGAGAGACAGAGAGACAGACAGAGATTCTCAGATGTGATCACACACAGGGAGTAAATGTCCTCCTTGTGGTGCCAAACTTTTTGTGCAGTCCATAAAGGTTTTCCCTTTCCAAGTTCAGTTCAGGAACTGATCTGTCATGTATCTGCTGTAACTTTGTCAAAACAGTTCAACCTTAAATCCAATAGACCCATTCTTTTCTCTGACTGTTCCTGCTCTTGTCCTTCAAACTCTTTTATTCACTCTTTCATCCATCCAGCGAACAAACAGATACATTCCTGAAAGACTCAATAGCAAACAGCCTTTTGAAATAAATACAAGTCAAGAGAGGAGAGTCCTATTCTGTAAAGATACAGCAGTAAACAAAAAGAAAATAGTCTAGAGAGGAGGGTTGCAGTGATACTTTGGTTACAGAGCGACAGAGCAACGACAAAGCCACCCTTGGTAATTTGGAAATGAAACTTGAATATGGCAGATAAGTGGGCGAGGGGTTCCTAGAAAGGGAGAGATTTCAAAGCCTGCCCGAGGTTGAGAGCCGTGGGAGAGGAAGACTAGGCTAGAGACAGTCTGCATCCCAAATGGCTCCCTATTCCCTTTATAGTGGACTACCTTTAACAAGGGCCTATAGGGGCCATGCCACTATATAGGGAATAGAGTCCCATTTGGGACGCACTCAGTGTTGATCAAAGTTTGGGAGATAATGGCGTGCCGTGGGTTAGTTTATTTGAGTTAGTTATGAACCTTCAGGGGCCTACAAGGCCTCGGCAAAAACAAAGAGTCCCTCCTCCTCCTCTTTCACTCCTTCACCTTCTTCCTTCACTTCCTGCTGTATGATTAGAGACTTCTGTCACCAGCTCATTATTTTCCTGAGAAGGTCTTTGAGGGTTTTCCTTAGAGGGGGTTGTTCAGAAACACACACGCTTCCACACAAAAATCAACAGACTGGAGTATGTCTCTACGTGTCCTTAGTAAGTCAGTCATGAAGCTACACATCATGTTAAAACTACATTTCGACCGATTAATCGGAATGGCCGATTAATTAGGGCCGATTTCAAGTTTTCATGACAATCGGTAATCGGTATTTTTGGCCACCGATATGCCGTTTTTTTGTGGTTTTTTTACACCTTTATTTAACTAGGCAAGTCAGATTAAGAACACATTCTTATTTTCAATGACGGCCTAGGAACGGGGGTTAACTGCCTTGTTCAGGGGGGGATTCGGGGATTCGTTTTTGCAACCTTCTGGTTACTAGTCCAACGCTCTAACCACCTGCCTTACATTGCACTCCATGAGGAGCCTGCATGGCAGGCTGACTACCTGTTACGCAAGGGCAGCAAGAAGCCAAGGTAAGTTGCTAGCTAGCATTAAACTTATCTTATTAAAAACGATCAATCTTAACATAATCACTAGTTAACTACACATGGTTGATGATATTACTAGTTTATCTAACGTGTCCTGCGTTGCATATAATCAATGCGGTGCCTGTTAATTTCTCATCGAATCACAGCCTACTTCGACAAACGGGTGATGATTTAACAAGCGCATTTGCGAAAAAAGCACTGTCGTTGCACCAATGTACCTAACCATAAACATCAATGCCTTTTTTTTAAATCAATACACAAGTATATATTTTTAAACCTGCATATTTAGTTAATATTGCCTGCTAACATGAAATTGTCTCACTGCTCTTGCGTTCATTGCCTGGCTCGTTGCGAACTAATTTGCCAGAATTTTATGTAATTATGACATACCATTGAAGGTTGTGCAATGTAACAGGAATATTTAGACTTAGGGATGCCACCCGTACGGACCGGTTCCGAATTTCACTGAAAGAAAAAAACGTTTTGTTTCCGGATTCGACCATATTAATGACCTAAGGCTCGTATTTCTGTGTGTTTATTATATTATAATTAAGTCTATGATTTGATAGAGCAGTCTGACAGTGCGGTGGTAGGCAGCAGCAGGCTCGTAAGCATTCATTCAAACAGCACTTTCTTGCGTTTTGCCAGCAGCTCTTCGCAATGCATTGCGCTGTTTATGACTTCAAGCCTGTCAACCCCCGAGATTAGGCTGGTGTAACCGATGTGAAATGGCTAGCTAGTTAGCGGGTGCGCGCTAATAGCGTTTCAAACGTCACTCTCTCTGAGACTTGGAGTAGTTGTTCCCCTTGCTCTGCATGGGTAACGCTGCTTCGAGGATGGCTGTTGTCAATGTGTTCCTGGTTCGAGCCCAGGTAGGAGCGAGGAGAGGGACGGAAGCTATACTGTTACACTGGCAATACTAAAGTGACTATAAGAAAATCCAATAGTCAAAGGTATATGAAATACAAATCGTATAGAGGGAAATAGTCCTATAATTCCTATAATAACTACAACCTAAAACTTCTTACCTGGGAATATTGAAGACTCATGTTAAAAGGAACCACCAGCTTTCATATGTTCTCATGTTCTGAGCAAGGCACTTAAACGTTAGCTTTCTTACATGGCACATAATGCACTTTTACTTTCTTCTCCAACACTTTGTTTTTGCATTATTTAAACCAAATTGAACATGTTTCATTGTTTATTTGAGGCTAAATTGATTGTATTTATGTATTATATTAAGTTAAAATAAGTGTTCATTCAGTATTGTTGTAATTGTCATTATTACAAATAAATAAAATAAATTGGCCGATTAATAGGTATCAGCTTTTTTTGGCCACCCAATAATCGGTATCGGTATCGGCGTTGAAAAATCATAATCGGTCAACCTCTAGTTAAAACGCCGCAAAGCAGGTTGGTTTCTAAGTAATGTGTTTCCACATTACAGCATATTAATTCATATTTTGGTGTTTTATGACACTTCTACTTCTCGAGGCCTTATCAAGGGTTCCAAAGTGTCAGCAACTACAGGGCAAAACAGACCAAAATGAACTTAAAGGTTTAAGATGTTTTTTTACCTTTATTTAACTAAGCAAGTCTGTCACGTCCTGACCAGCAGGTGGAGTAGGTGTTAAGTGTTGGTCAGGGCGTGGCAGAAGAAGTTGGGTTTTCTTTGTTCTGTCTAGGTTGGGTGTTTCTATGTAGAGGTAATCGGGGTGGACTTCCAATTGAAGGCAGCTGTGTGGTGTTGCCTTTGATTGGAAGTCCTATATTAGTTGGGTGTGTTTGTCTGTGTGTTTGTGGGGAATTGTTGTGAGCACTGCTTTGTTTGGGTTAGCCTGCCACACCGTCACATTGTGAGTACCGTTCATTGTTTTGTTTATTGGGGTTTTTTTTCAGTGGATGCTCTACTCCTGTTTTTGAACATTAAAATATGAGTATCCACACTTCCGCTGCGCCTTGGTCCTTCTCTCTCCCGCACGACTTATTCTGTGACAGAATTCCCCACCACCTTCACAGGACCAAGCAGCGGAAGAAGGCTGGCAAGGACTGGGAGACCGAGAGGCAACCCCAATAATTTTTTAGGGGGGGGCACAAGGGCTGTGTGACGGGGCAGGAGCTGCCCGCCAGTCAACAGTCGCCAGAGCTGCCCGCCAGTCAACAGTCGCCAGAGCTGCCCGCCAGTCAACAGTCGTCAGAGCTGCCCGCCAGTCAACAGTCGTCAGAGCTGCCCGCCAGGCAACAGTCGTCAGAGCTGCCCGCCAGTCAACAGTCGTCAGAGCTGCCCGCCAGTCAACAGTCGTCAGAGCTGCCCGCCAGTCAACAGTCGTCAGAGCTGCCCGCCAGTCAACAGTCGTCAGAGCTGCCCGCCAGTCAACAGTCGTCAGAGCTGCCCGCCAGTCAACAGTCGCCAGAGAGGTCAGACTGCGCTGAACTGCCGGAGTGGCCAGACTGCGCTGAACTGCCGGAGTGGCCAGACTGCGCTGAACTGCCGGAGTGGCCAGACTGCGCTGAACTGCCGGAGTGGCCAGACTGCCCTGAACTGCCGGAGTGGCCAGACTGCCCTGAACTGCCGGAGTGGCCAGACTGCCCCGAACTGCCGGAGTGGCCAGACTGCCCAGACTGTCCCGAGTTGCCAGACTGCCCAGACTGCCCCGAGTTGCCAGACTGCCCCGAGTTGCCAGACTGCCCCGAGTTGCCAGACTGCCCCGAGTTGCCAGACTGCCCCGAGTTGCCAGACTGCCCCGAGTTGCCAGACTGCCCCGAGTTGCCAGACTGCCCCGAGTTGCCAGACTGCCCCAAGTTGCCAGACTGCCCCGACTGTCCCGAGCTGCCGGACTGTCCCGGACTGTCCCGAGTTGCCGGACTGCCCGGACTGTCACGAGTTGCCGGACTGCCCGGACTGCCCCGAGCCGCCGGACTGCCTGGAACGGCCAGAACCTGAGCCGCCTCCAACATAGGTGGGTTGGGGAGGGGGGGTGTAGCACAGTGCCGTCGTTGACGGCAGCCACCCTCCCTTCCCTCCCTGTAGTTAGGGGGAAATTTTCGGGTTGTTTTGGGTGTTTTGGGTTTTTTCTTTTGAAGGTGCATTCGGGGTCTGCACCTTTAGGGGGGGGGGTAATGTCACGTCCTGACCAGCAGGTGGAGTAGGTGTTAAGTGTTGGTCAGGGCGTGGCAGAAGAAGTTGGGTTTTCTTTGTTCTGTCTAGGTTGGGTGTTTCTATGTAGAGGTAATTGGGGTAGACTTCCAATTGAAGGCAGCTGTGTGGTGTTGCCTTTGATTGGAAGTCCTATATTAGTTGGGTGTGTTTGTCTGTGTGTTTGTGGGGAATTGTTGTGAGCACTGCTTTGTTTGGTTTAGCCTGCCACACCGTCACATTGTGAGTACCGTTCATTGTTTTGTTTATTGGGTTTTTTTTTTCAGTGGATGCTCTACTCCTGTTTTTGAACATTAAAATATGAGTATCCACACTTCCGCTGCGCCTTGGTCCTTCTCTCTCCCGCACGACTTATTCTGTGACAAAGTCAGTTAAGAACAAATTATTATTTAAAATGGAGGCCTAGGAACAGTGGGTTAACTGCCTTGTTCAGGGGCAGAACGACAGATTTTTACCTTGTCAGCTCAGGGAATCAATCTAGTAACCTTTCGGTTACTGGCCCAACGCTCTAACCACTAGGCTACCTGCCGCCCCTAATTTGACCCCTATACATTTTAAATAGATCGGGCATTACAACCACATACCAGTTAAATTGGTACAGCACTCTCACTAACGGGTACAACAAACATAGCCTCTTAAAAGGCACACCTCAAAATATGTTCATGAGCCAGAAACAACCTACTAGTGGTCAAAAGGTTTTTGGCGCTCCAAATATACATTACGGTACTGTATTCTGTGTGATGGAATTACAGTACCATTCAAAATACTGCAATTATTTTCCCACTAACATTCTCACAGTGAACCATGATTTACAGTATGCTGAAATAAAACATTACACAGTATTTTACTGTTGATAATATCGCAAATTACTGTATAAATTACAGTTTTCCATTTCCTGTAGTAAAGTCACTCAGTACACACACACACACACGCAAGCACACACACACACACACCCCTCCGTAACAGTCCCTGAATGTCAAAGCTTATGACGCACTCAACTCACACCCTGTCACGTCCTGACCATAGAAAGCTTTTATTTTCTATGGTAGAGTAGGTCAGGGCGTGACAGGGTTTTTTCTAGTTTAGATTTTCTATGTTATGTTCTAGTTTTTGTATTTCTATGTTGGGCTTTTTTGGGATGATCTCCAATTACAGCCAGCTGGTCATCGTTGTCTCTAATTGGAGATCATACTTAAGTAGTTGTTTTTCCCACCTGGGTTTGTGGGAGATTGATTTTGAGTAAGTGTATGTTGTAATGCTTCATCACGGTTTGTTGTTTTTGTGCATTCAGTTTATTTGTATGTATTGCATAGTTTCACAGTTTAATAAATAAAATGTGGAATGGTACACACACTGCGCTTTGGTCCACTCCTTCATCATACGACAACCGTGACACACCCCTACCATTTTAATGAACTCCCTTTGATTAGCGCCGTCATATTTGTCAAAACCACTCCAGCGTGAAAACTCCAGGAAAAGTGCAATTCATGAAAGGCGAATTGGGATCATAGGAAGGAATTGATTATTCAGACTTGACTGTGCAATCCTTCACTTCCTATGAGCGGTGCTAGTTATCACGGTTAGGCCAGGGTCTTATGGGTCTAGTGGTTATTAGTTACACATGCTGGACCAGTCTCCCAGCCTCCAATTCCCACAAGGCCTCAGTGCTGCGTAGGCAATGACTGGTGGAGTATGAAGAGTGGACAGGTCCTCATCCCGTTGAGCATATCCCAAATGGCACCCTATTCCCTTTCAGGCGCACTCATTTTGACCAGGGCCCATAGGAGTCTGGTGAAAAGTAGTGCACTATCTGGGGCATAGGGTTCAATTTGGAACGTAGCCGTTCTGTTATGGATGAAGGGAGAGACGATATTGGACGAGAAGTTCAGAGGGGAGTGAGGCGGAGTTGCACACACACACATTTTTTTTTTTAAATATTACCAGACCCCTCTGAAGTTGTAGACTGAATAAACCATAACTTTTTTTTAATATTACGAAGATAGGACTTGAATTTCTTACACTCTCAATTCAAACAAACAAATTAACATCTCAACCACAGGATCTTCTGTAATTCGTCAGACAGACAGACGGACGGACGGCCAGACAGCAATCAGCCGATGACAATGAGGACTGAATGATGTTGAACTCCACTCACATTTTCTTCATGTGAAAATCTGAAAAATCTATTTCCTTTTTCATGTCTTTCATTCTGAAAAGGACTGAGATACCAAATACTGGCTGTCTTTTCACCAAACGTCTTCAAATCAAACCACAGACATATTGTCATCATCCAAAAGACTTCATAAACTATACAGAGAAAAAAAAATAGGCCCTCGATTCTCATCTAATAGACACAATAGTGGTATTTTGCGATGAAAAAACACCATGTGTCCAATCATCATTTCATAAAGCAATGGCAGGAAACTGTGGATGAAGCCATACAATATTATTCTGTGTCATTTCAAAGCTGCTGTACAGAAAAGGTCACGAGAATTCCTTATGCTCTGTTGATGGTTTCTACATCTTACAAAAGCTCTACAATTGTGTGCAAATAGCCCAATGTGATGAATGCCCAGAGTTTCCTGACCGAGTGACCTGAACATGTACACAGGACGACAGGCAGCATAGCGGTTAGAGGGTTGGGCCTGTAACCGAAAGGTGGCTAGTTAGAATCACAGGGCCAACAAGGTGAAAAATCACTCTTCGAGGGAGTCTAAGGGAGTGTTGGAAAAATATATATATATAATTTACATGTGTATTAATACACACTTGTACATGTGTGAGATAGGAGAAGTATAACCACCCACCAAATTATTATTATGTAACCTGAATACGAAAAACTCAGAACCCTTGTCAATATTCCAATGGGATTTCAGAGAAGGATATTACCCATGAAGGCACGGCCTTTTAGCATAAGCCGCCACAGTGGAGAGCCGGGGCTCCCTAGCCAAGAACATAATTGGAAACTCACTCCAATTAGGACACAGAGGGTGTTTGTTTACATCTCAAAGTGCCGTCGGCTTTCTCCCCCTGTCTTGAGAGCCTCAGCCTTCACCCCCTCTCGGCAGTCTACCACACTGTGAGAAATGTACACCCACAGAGACGCATATGTCCACACAAACCCTCGAAACACTGACCCATGCATGCTCGCACACACACACACACACACACACACACACACACACACACACACACACACACACACACACACACACACACACACACACACACAAAACACAGCCTTTGCCTGTGACCAGATGTTAGAATAATTTGTATGTGTTAGGAAAATGACTTAACTGTTCCAGTCTGAAATTATAGAATAGGGTGATATGTTTGAGAATAATGGGAAGATAAAATCAGGATATGGGGAGATCGGTTAGGATTGTAAAACTTTGAGGTTATATCCTTTAGTAGGGATGTAAACAGAGTGAAGTTGTAGAGTCGGTCATGGAAAATCATTGGAGGGTTTCAAACCAAGAGGGTCATAAAGGGGGAGGGGAGGTGAAAACCTTGAAGAATGTGGCAACTTTCATGGTTCTTTGTGGTGAGTGGAAAAGTACTGGTTGTTTGAGAAGGGAGTGGTCTAAAGATAGGAATGTATATGTGTATTATAAAAGGACTGAGTCCTAATTTTTTACTTTAGAACGTTCTCTGAATAAACTGTACAGACCTTTTGAAGAAAGCTAAGTCCTTGCCTAATTATTATTAACCCAGTGTCTTACAAACCTTGGGGATTAGTCAAGGCTTATTGATTGTTAATTATTATCACTCGGATTCGAAAATTCCCATAACACCAGATCAAACCGTTTTCTCTTATTGCTAACTGCTCTGTGTATTTGCCAGCTAGTGTGTGTCTGTTGACAGAAGCTAAGACAAGAAAGTAAATGTCCTCAAACCGTTTTTCCCGCTCGCTATTAACTGCACTGAACAAAAATATAAACGCAACATTTAAAGTGCTGGTCCCATTGTTTCATCAGCTGAAAAAAAGATCCCAGATATTTTCCAAAGCTTATTTCTCTTAAATGTTGTGCACAAATTTGTATCCCTGTTTGTGAGCATTTCTCCTTTGTCAAGATAATTCATCCACCTGACAGGTGTGGCATATCAAGAAGCTGATTAAACAGCATGATCATTACACAGGAGCACCTTGTGCTACGGACAATTAAAGGTCATCCTAAAATGTGCAGTTTTGTCACACAACACAATGCCACAGATGTCTCAAGTTTTGAGGGAGCGTGCAATTGGCAGGCTGACTGCAGGAATGTCCACCAGAGCTGTTGCCAGGGAACTGAATGTTTAATCCTCCACCATAAGCCGACTCCATCATAATTTCAGAGAATTTGGCAGTACAGCCAACCGGCCTCACAACTGCAGACCACATGTAACCACAGCAGCCCAGGCAGGCTTCTTCACCTTCGGGATCGTCAAAGGGGAGTGGGGAGGAGTTTTTCTGTCTGTAATAAAGCCCTTTTGTGGGTAAAAGCTCACTCTGATGGCTGGGCCTGACTTCCCAGTGGGTTGGCCTGGCTCCCAAGTGGGTGGGCCTATGCCCTCCCAGGTCCACCCTTGCCCAGTCATCTGAAATCCATAGATTAGGGCCTAATCAAGTTATTTTAATTGACTGATTTCCTCACTGTAACTCGGCAAAATGTTTGAAATTGTTGAATTTTGCATTTATATTTGGTTTAACATTATTTCTCCATCAGGGAACTATTGTCTATTGACAAAGCTCCAGTAGGTTTCCATTGGGAGGACGAAGAACCAGGGAAACCATGGTCTTAGTTAGCTGATGTACCCCTCAAAGGCTTCCCTTCCTGTGTAGCTGATGGGGGTCTGTGTAAACTCACTCCTGAAGGGTCTACACTTGTGCTGCCGAATCACTAGCTTTCAGAGGCGCGATTGGGTAAGACGCTTCAGGAGTGCGGTCATGTGTTTGAGAGGCAGAGGTCCTGGGTTCCAGCTTTGGTATGAGCCGAATCAGGAGGAAGCAGTACTCGCTAAGCATGCCGCGTTCCATCTTTTGCAATTGTACACTTGTACATGATGGCCGGATGAGGAGGACGGAGAACCAGAGCACCAGAGCACCAGAGAAACCCAGCACTTCGCTCACCACATTCCCACACAAAGCCCCCGTTCCTGGGCAGAACGATCGACGATCCGCCTGGTGGCCTGGTGTTGATGGATGACTCCTGGGTGAAGGGTGTCTACATCCCCCTCTCATGCCCCATCCGCCTGCCTGTCATTCCAACTGGCACTTCACTTCAATGGCCGGCGGAGTTCGCTGAGAGACCAGGCGACTGTCTGAGGAATTCCACCTGTCAAAGCCAGGCCCAAATTAAATCATTAAACAGGGGGGGAACAGGGCCAGTAAATAAGCTACTTAGAGTCCCCAGTTTTTTGGAGAGGTGTCCAGGGAGTGGTGTGTCTGAGTTGGTGACAGCTGGTGACAGTGGTCGAACTGATCACACAGATAACTGTAGATGTATTTTGATTGGCCAGTTGGAGACTTCAGCTGTCTGTTTCTCTGTTGGCTACCAGCACAATGTGTAGCTAGGAAGTTATGTCACCGAACGGTGACACGGCAAATGTGACTAAATGGTTCAGCTGGGGTCTCCTGTGTGTTATTATACTCCTATGAACTAAAGGCGTACGCTTGGGGAGCTAACACAAGATCGCAAGGTGACTTCTCACATGAACATGGTTCACTCAAGTAACCGACCACATGACACAAACAATATCTAAACACTAGCATAGGAAAAGAATATCAGGTATTATCAAAAATAACACTACAGGCTACATGCTAACGGCTAATCACCCCTCTTCAAACCCTTTTACCATAAACACCCTGCCACCCTGAACAATACAGCAGTGTCCATTCACTCCCCAGCAACAGTAACATAATATCTCCACATCTCACTGAAATGTTTTCTCATCAATTAGAGAAATCTAAGCTCATTTGTCAGACGGAACTAGGCAATGCGCCGCCGTTGCTAGGCAGCGAGGCGGCGGAACACGATGGAACCTGACGTTTCATTACTGTAAGTATTTCAGATTAATGCTTTAACCTGCCCTAAAGTAAAAGCGACAGCGGGGCAACATATCAATCGCTCAAAGGCAAAATGGAGGAGACCTCCCTCCGCTCGGCCAAATCACTTCCTCTTATGGAAACAAGCTCCCTGAGGTCATATATGTCATGGCCCACTGTCACACAGTGTGTGTGTGGGTGTGTATGTTTGTGTGTAGTATGTGTGTGTGTGTGGCACCCCACTGATATGACCTGCTATCTAACACCGAACGAGGGCCGGGTCGTGGGGAAGGCTGACAACCGTAGCTAAATACATGTTTTCCTATCAACCACTGCATTACTCCACCACACACACACACACACACACACACACACACACACACACACACACACACACACACACACACACACACACACACACACACACACACACACACACACACACCCTCCACCCCCTCTGGCAGAACACCCTTGAATCTAGGAAATCATGTATCATATCACCCTGCAATGGATACGCCAAGGCCAGGGGAACAGGGAGAGGAAGGAGGAACAGACTGGATCTGTACCGAAAAGATAAGGTTCTGACAGTCTTCAACCTTGATCTTGTCTAGGTCTCAAGTCCTAAACAGCTAGACTGTCTGGGATACTGAGATACACCCAGATACGCCCAGTACCTTGGATGGCCGTCTGGACCAGTACAACCCTGTGGCTTGTTCCGAAAAGGGCACTACGTGTTCATTTCTCAGCTCAAGGTTGACCAGACAAGTGGAGAGGAACAGTAATCTGCTGCCGGAGTTCAGTTCATCTGTGGCTGACCCAAACGCCACAGGAAGATTGAGTCCTACTATAACAATAAGAACTTGCTTGCTGGCTGGCGAGAGAGAGAGAAGAGGGAGAGACGGCCGATAGGTACTTACAGTATCACAGTGGGAGGCTAAAACAAAAGCTGTACCTGCTGCGTGCCGACCCGGTTGGGACGAACCCACCAATCCTACTTGTAATCGCAATGCTTGTCAGGGGCCAACAACTTGACTTGGAGCCAATCAGAGAGCACGAGCCTGATTTGGGGGAGCACTCCCCCAAAAAACAGAGGCCATTTTCTCGGTACATCCATGGATGAGACAGTCACACTTCAGGTAGCTAGTTAAGTGCACAGACGCAATGCACACAACACTAAATACTTCCTCCAAGCTAGATAACCACTGTAGCTAGTGTTGACATTATAATTCAATCACAATGGACTTCCATGAAACAGCTGCATGTTTTTGCTGCCGAGTTTGTGCAGTGTCCTTAGCTAGCTAGCTATGTTGTTCTAGCTAGCGAATATGCTAATGTTAGCTACCTAGCTAAACATTTGGCTATGGGCTAGCACTGGCAGTATTGGATTATGGAGAGTGAATTAACTTGTTTCTTCGTTATCTTGACAGGTAGTTATCTAGCTGTGGCCAACTGGATAGTATTAACAACGGCTTTCTACAAAATAGCAACATTAGAGTAACATTAGAGTAACAATTATAACTAGTGAGAGTAACAATTATAACTAGAGAGAGTAACAACAATAACTAGAGAGAGTAACAAAGATAACTAGAGAGAGTAACAACGATAACTAGAGAGAGTAACAAAGATAACTAGAGAGAGTAACAAAGATAACTAGAGAGAGTAACAAAGATAACTAGAGAGAGTAACAAAGATAACTAGAGAGAGTAACAACGATAACTAGAGAGAGTAACAAAGATAACAAGAGAGAGTAACAAAGATAACTAGAGAGAGTAACAACGATAACTAGAGAGAGTAACAAAGATAACTAGAGAGAGTAACAAAGATAACTAGAGAGAGTAACAACGATAACTAGAGAGAGTAACAAAGATAACTAGAGAGAGTAACAAAGATAACTAGAGAGAGTAACAACGATAACTAGAGAGAGTAACAACGATAACTAGAGAGAGTAACAAAGATAACTAGAGAGAGTAACAAAGATAACTAGAGAGAGTAACAACGATAACTAGAGAGAGTAACAACGATAACTAGAGAGAGTAACAACGATAACTAGAGAGAGTAACAAAGATAACTAGAGAGAGTAACAAAGATAACTAGAGAGAGTAACAACGATAACTAGAGAGAGTAACAAAGATAACTAGAGAGAGTAACAAAGATAACTAGAGAGAGTAACAACGATAACTAGAGAGAGTAACAAAGATAACTAGAGAGAGTAACAAAGATAACTAGAGAGAGTAACAAAGATAACTAGAGAGAGTAACAAAGATAACTAGAGAGAGTAACAACGATAACTAGAGAGAGTAACAAAGATAACTAGAGAGAGTAACAACGATAACTAGAGAGAGTAACAAAGATAACTAGAGAGAGTAACAAAGATAACTAGAGAGAGTAACAACGATAACTAGAGAGAGTAACAAAGATAACTAGAGAGAGTAACAACGATAACTAGAGAGAGTAACAAAGATAACTAGAGAGAGTAACAAAGATAACTAGAGAGAGTAACAAAGATAACTAGAGAGAGTAACAAAGATAACTAGAGAGAGAGAGACAAAGGTAACTAGAGAGAGTAACAAAGATAACTAGAGAGAGTAACAAAGATAACTAGAGAGAGTAACAAAGATAACTAGAGAGAGTAACAAAGATAACTAGAGAGAGTAACAAAGATAACTAGAGAGAGTAACAAAGATAACTAGAGAGAGTAACAAAGATAACTAGAGAGAGTGGCAACGATACTAGAGAGAGTAACAAAGATAACTAGAGAGAGTAACAAAGATAACTAGAGAGAGTAACAACGATAACTAGAGAGAGTAACAAAGATAACTAGAGAGAGTAACAACGATAACTAGAGAGAGTAACAAAGATAACTAAAGAGAGTAACAACGATAACTAGAGAGAGTAACAAAGATAACTAGAGAGAGTAACAAAGATAACTAGAGAGAGTAACAAAGATAACTAGAGAGAGTGGCAAAGGAAGAAGTGAAAATGAATCTAAGTAAGGCAGTGAGAATGCAGGTCATTTAAGTGAAAGTGAACTCTGTAATTGTCCAATCATATGCATTACCCTCCAACATAGGGCTAGTAACCCTAGGTTGAAAATACCCAGGTTAGAACAAGCAAGCTGCAGAAAATAAACTGATTCTTGGGACCAGCGCCATTGCTAACTAGCATTGCCGGTCCTTTGGTTTAAAATTCTTCCTCATTTATGCAAAGTTATCTGATATCAGAATCCTCTTGTCCAAACCTTGGTTATCTTCAACAGAGATAGAGAATGAGAGAGAGAGAGAGTGAATGAGAAAGAGAGAGAGAATGAAAGAGAGAGAAAGAGAGAGAATGAAAGAGAGAGAGAGAATGAGAGAGAGAGAATGAAAGAGAGAGAGAGAATGAGAAAAAGAGAGAGTGAGAGTGAATGAAAGAAAGAGAGGGAGAGAGTGAGATCAGGAGTCTCAGCAAGCAACATGACTCAGACTTGTCACCGTCTGAGAGGATTATGGGTAAAAAAAAGAAAAGATGACACAACAAAGTGTTTGAAATAGCGTAACCTGGAAGAATCTGGCAGAATAATTACTTTGGCACTGGGCATACCGTCTCTCCCTTCTCCCCCTATCTCCTGGCTACGGTTTTAATGTAATTCCTTCAAATTCACAACAAGCTGTTAAATGTAGCTAGCTACCTTAATGTTTTCTCCCACTCTTTCGTAATTCATATTCCCCAATTGGTGTTTAACAAACTCCCCTATGCACGGCTGACTGTGTGAGGACCCTTAATTGCCTGCAGAGATGGGCTACGTCCCAAATGGCACCCTATTCCGTTTATAGTGCACTATTTTCGACCAGGGCTCTGGTCAA